>NC_028647.1:44141094-44195423 GCF_001406875.1 Solanum pennellii
TATATATATATATATATATATATATATATATTATTTAATGAATGAATATTCTCACTTAAATTCTTATAAATTAGATGATATAATCACAAAAAATATACAAAAAAAAAAAAAACTTGAAATATCTACCTATAAATTTTATCGTTTGCTTGTAGATAATTTCCTTAATTCAATATAGTAGGTTTCACTAAAGACTAATAGTGCTTAAGAAAACTAATTATTAGAAATAAAAAATATATATATATTCACAAGAAAAAGAAAAAAAATCTTCGCAAATATATAACACTCACAGTTCAACTAATTAAATATGTAAAAGAATCATAGTTTGATATAAAATTCAATTGAGAGAAAAAAAGAAGAAGAAATAGAATTTCATGCATATGAGTTTTCTTAGTTCATGCCTTCACGGTATTTAAGTATGATTATAGGAATTGTTAGAATAGTTATATTTTGTAAGACTTAATTGTTTTTTCATTGCTCCATACTCATTAAGATATCTAATATTTCAATTGTGTTTGGTAGTAAAAAAATTAAACGTTAATGAATCATATATATCTCATCTGTTAGCCTTTTCTATAAAATTTTCAAATAGATTGAACATATTATTTTCTTTTTAGTATTGCTTTATGTATTTAGTAATCTTGAAAACTAGAAAAAATTCATAACTTAATTTAAAAAATTTCAATACAATTATATATATACCTACTCACCAAATGAATATCAACATTGTTTTATTTAGCAGAAAATCGGATAGAACTTATTTTTTGTTTATATTCTAACCTATATTAATTGTGAATATCTAATGAGATGTATTTTTAAAGAAATTTCATGTTATCATGTTGTGAATATACATTGAGATGTGTTTTTAAAGAAATTTCATGTTTTCATTTAATTATTTCTTAATTGAGTAGCAAAGACTAATTAAATTAATAGAAGACTTAGTGAAGAAATATATAATATATAGTCAAAGGTCTGCTAACAAGCTATTTTTCTACATATTTTTCATATTCACTCAAAACAAAATATAGATAATGTTTTATGTAATTTTTTCTTTAAAATTTAAAAACTATATGTTTTGGAAATGTCTTTTATGAATATTATAATTTTTTCTATCTAGGTTATACATTTGAAAGAAATATCGAAAATAAATTTATTATATTTTTTGATGATTATAATATTCGAGCATTAAAAGGAATGAAAAATAAAGGAAGACGGGTCAAAAATACTCTTCAATTTTGATTCACTGTTTAAATTTACCCTCGTCAATAAAATGAAGTTAATTTTATCCCCCTTCCATAACTAATTTCACCAAATTTACCCCTCATTAGACGGATGGACCCAAATTGACCGAATTTTTTTTAAAAAAACCTATTCCTTATTTTAACCTAATAACCGGACCCATTCTCCCTAATCTCCTATTCCCATTTACCCGTTCTCCCAAATTTCCCTCATTCTCTCCCTGAGAATCTACAACCAGTCTCATTCCTTTATATCATTGTAAGTACTAATTGGCTCTTCTTCGTTTTTTTTTATCTTTTTCATGTAGCCTAGTGAGATTTATCATTCCAATTCTTTCAATGTAAATTGGTCGACCATATCTATCTACTCAGTGAAATCCATGAGGATAACACCGTTTAACCTCATTGAATTCCTCAAACTTGAATTCCTGCAGCATCAGAATGGACAAAGAATCAAAGAGTTGTCAAACATAAGGCTAGTTTTCAGTCAAGGAAGAGCCGTTGGAGAAACTAGGTTGTCTTTGCTTCGACTCATTAATTTGTTCTTCGACTTAGCTTCTGAGGGAGAGAATAAAGGAATTTTGGAAGAGTGGGTAAATGATAATTGGAGATTTGGGAGAATGAATCGCGTAAGTGGGTTAAAATCAGGAATAGAGTTATTTTTTTAAAAAAAAATCTGGTCAATTTGACCCTTTTCCCAACAATAAATCATGAATTTTGTGGCATTTGTCCATACATATTAGAAATTAATCTTTTTTCATTTTACTAGAAAAATTTAAATCAGAGTTGTGTTTTGTTATATTTTTTTCACATATAAGATAGAATAATATTTTATTTGACATTCTAAATATGAAGGTTAATAAGTTCCCTAGTTAGTTATATTTACCAAAAACATAAAATGATTCACTCTAACAATATTTATTATTAATATGTGTAATTTACGTAAATATTATAGTATTACATTATGTCCCTATTATTTTTTAAATTATAAAAATTCTTTTTAATTTATGGATTTTGGATATATCACTGAAATTATGGATATATTATTGAATTTCCGGATATAATTCAATTAAAAATACTAATATTGAATTAAGTAATAATTCAATGTCGTTATTAGAATATTGCATGGTTAGATAAGGAATGGAAGGGGTATAGCGTGTTGGTTCGAAGAATTTGAGGGACAAGTGTTAGTGTTGTAATTGAATTATATCAAAATGATATTATGTTTTGCATATAAGTTCATTATTGCTCCAGATATGCTGGTTGATTCCATGTAGATTTTTCATTTTACAAATAATTTGTAGTTTCTTACGATGTGATTAATTCATTCTTTTACGATTTATTATATCGTTATTAAAAGCTTGTATTAAATAAATTTGTGGTTCTTAAGTAAAAAAAAATAGAAGTGATATATTCAAGAATTTTCTGAATTTTTTTATGTTTCAAACTTTTAAATGGTATATAAAGACAAAATTATTTTGCTAATTAACGTAAAAAAAGTTTATGAATTTATGAGCATTTATGCTCTCTTTATTGTCTCTTGAATAGCCCTCTTGAATAGCCCTCGTGATTGCTTTTCATAAACAACTTTTTGAATATAGCAAAAAATTCTATAAATTATTACTCGATAAATTAATAATCTCTTTAAAATAATTTTTCTTCAATCTCGATTTGGGTCAATGGAAAACATCATAAATTTTGGTAAGATAATAATATAATATATTTCAGAATATCCCTATATAAATATGTGGTTCCATTAATATAATAAATTAGACCATCTCCAATTCAACACCAAAATTTACACCAAATTCTATATTTGGTGTAATATTTGGTGTTTTGAGCTCCAACTCACACCAATTTTTACATCAAATTTGGTGTGTAAATAGTGTTATACAAAATTTGGTGTGACACTATTCATCACACCAAATAACTCTTTGAATATTATAATATTATTTCATTATACAAACTTTTAATTAAACATTATATAAATTGTATGTTATAATTAAATCTCTTGTATATTCAATTATGGGAAAAGGGTCGGATATACCCCTCAACTTTGTCATTAGGAGCTGATACACCCCTCGTTATAAAAGTGGCCCATATATACCCTTACCGTTATACAAACGGCTCACATATACCCCTGCCGTTACAAAATGGCTCACATATACCCTTCATTTAACAGAATTTTAAATTTATATTTATTACTTATAATTTTTTAAAAAAATTATTTAGTGATATATATGATTCTTCTATAAATGTTCAAGGTATATTTTAATTTTTTTCATACATAAATTATTTTTTGACTTCTTTTATTATAATTATTTGAGTTTCTTATTCTTATTTTATTTTTTTCTTTCATTCCTTAGTTTAAAGAGAAAAAAATTAAACTATTTTTTGTGTGTATTGTAATTTAATTTCGTTATCGAAAAAAATTTGGTCATCTACAATAAGTTTTACAAGAATATTAGTGAAACATCAATAAATTTGATTATCAAAATAATAATTATAAATTAGTCATTGAAACAAAAAGAAGTCAAAAAAAATATGTTTGACGAGGATTAAATTTACTCATATGAGANTGTGAGCCATTTGTTTACAAGTAAGGGATTATATGAGCCACTTTCATAACAAGGGGTATATCAGCTCTAAATGACAAAGTTGAGGGGTATATCAGACCCTTTTCCCTTCAATTATTTATTATGTAATATTTTTATAATATTAATTTTAGATATAAAATTTATCTTTTTTATAAATTGATTTTTCCAATATGACTTTTTAAAAAAATTAAATTTATGTTAATTCTACTATAAATTTCATAAACTATAATTAACTTTCACAAATATTAAAAATGCAAACATATAAATTTTTAAACAAATAATACAATTGAAGATTAGTGTGATCTAAATGCACTAATTGAAGATGTGTCGGAAGGTCTAACTCTACTGTAGAAATGACAGTAGATGAAAATTATCCATTTAATAATTATAAGCTCGATATAAAAAAAGAAAGGACAAAAGGCTCATTTTGAATTATGTAATGTGTTAATAGAGCATTTGTGGGAGCGTCGTAGTGAATATTTATGTATAAATTTGAATATTTGTTAATAATATAAAATAATTTTTCAATTATGTAATGTTTATTTAATTGTATTTCTTTAGTGATATCATTTTTATTTGTATTATCCATTATTATGCATGATGTATAATATTTTCTAGCAATTTATATTATTTAAAAATTATGGTACAAAATAATTTTATACTAAACGATTATAAAAGGAAACAATATGAATCATATATGCTGAATGCTAGGAAAGAATTTGTTTTATGAAATAAGAAAATATAAATGAAATAAGAAATAATAATATAATAATGAAGAGAAAAAAAATTCTTTTTTTGTGTAAAATTTGGTGCTGTGGGTTGGAGTTGATTACACCAAACTTGGCGTTGACATCAAATTTGGTGTTTGGGTTGGAGATGCCCTTAATAGAGTAACTTTTTGGAAGTGCAAATTTATCTCAAGACAATTTAGTGAAATATGATTCTATTGTTTTCTATTTTTTCTTAAAATTTAAATCTTTTTTGAGCTAATCTTTAGCTTTTCTTACTGAATCTAAGAGCTCTGGTATTGTCTTTTCGAATTGTATCATAAAATTATGAAGAGTTATAGATGCAATGTACAAATATATCCCAAGACAATTTATTGAAATATGATTCTATTTGTTTAAATCTAATTGAAGTTCATCTCCAATATTTCTTATTGCATCTATGAGCTCTCGTATTGTTTTTTAGAACTTACAATAAAATTGTGAAGATTTCTAGATGCAATAAGTGTTTTCATTACCTAATTGGTTCCAAATGTATAGTATCATCTTCAACATCATCAACAACAATGTTTTTTCTATGGTATCCACATTTTCTTCCAAGTTCTGGACCTCTATACCTGTATCACTTCCACTAGCATAATCCAACAGGTTATTGACATCCATTTTATCGTGGACAACCGAGATCATTAATCATGACCCCAAGTTCATGAATGACGTTCACTAGTGGGTTCATACAAATTATCTGAGATTGCATCCCCTAAAACAAATTTATAGTGTTGAAAATAATTTTTTATCGTCTTTTCTGAATATTTGTTGTCCAATTAGGGATAACAGAATTGATAGCATCCAACACATTAACCTTTGATAAATCATTTTGTCACATTTCATACCCTTCTAATATCCTACAATAAAATCATTTACAATAATACAAGTTTCAAGCTTTTATTATCTCAGCATCAAAAGGTTAAATTTTTGATGTCATGTTGGGTGGTAAGAAAAACAATTCAACATTTCGTAGACCTTCAATATTTCTAATATGGGCTGAACAATTATCTACCATAAGAAAAACTCGTCTACCACAAAATTCAAAACAACAAATATATTCATAAAAAACACACTTCTCATCCATGCGCTTTTGTTTGCACGATAGTTACAACACAATAAATATAATGCATAAATTAGTAAGATAAAATGCTTTTGGTGTATTCATTGTACTTTATGTATCATATTTTTTATGTAAATAAATATGATACATAAATTAGTAAGATACAATGATTTTGATATAATCAAAATTAATCTTCATTAAGTTTCATATCATTCTTTAAATTAAAAAATATTAATTTGTCAATTCAATAATATCTCTATAAAAATAATAAATTTCCATAGGCTCACCTATATTAATTTATACAGGTTTTACTGTACATTAAGAATTCAAGCTAATTATTTCATGAAAGTTGGAATACATACAAAAATTTAACTATAAACACGACATCACGATAAATTTTACATAAAATAACTTACCGTGCATTACTTCATTTAACAATAAATATGTATCTTTTCATCCAAAAAAACAATAAATATGAGATATTTTGTTTCTTCAATCTTGTCAAAATCAAGACAATTTTGATTATTGTATGAAGAAGTTCATCTTATTTAGGGTGTGTATGGTATGAAGGAAAATGTTTTTCATGAAAAATGTTATCTAGAAAGTGTTTTTTTGAAAAACGAGGTGTTTTTTAACTTATTTTCTCATGATTGGTTGTGACTAGAAAATATTTTTCAGATTTTTTTGAATGTTTGATTTATGAATGAAAAATGTATTTGAGAAATATCTTTTATTTTTACCAGAGTAAAACAAACTTAAAAATATTTTCGGGNAGTATGTTTAAATTATCTGAATTTAAAGTAACTTTAAATTATAAGGAATGAAAAAGTATTTTCGAGCTATATTTCAATTTAATTTTTGTATTTGTGAAATATTTTGGGAGCATTTATAATAAAATAAGAAAAATATAAATTTGATCATCAAAATAATAATAAACCAAACATTGAATTAAAGAAAACAAAAACAATATGTGTGAGAATGATCATATATATTCTTGCATGGATAATACTTTTTTCACTTCTATCATAACCAAAAAAAAAAGAAAAAGTATATGTAAGGTATTTATAATAATAAAGTAATATACAGATTGTTTTTATAACGACGTAATTTTTATAATAAAAGATGTATCAACTCATGATAATAAAATTGATAATTTTATCGAATTCTCTTTTCAATTAAAAAGGAAAAAAAATACTAAAATATGAAAGATAGACTTTCTTTTTTAAAATTGATTTAAAAGAAATGAGTATCACCTTAATTTTGAGCTGGGGGATTAGTTTTTAACATTGTGCACCAAACAATCAATAAAAATAGTTTTTAAATAGTAATAATTAAGTTTGATTTCTACATTAGTACTAATTAAGTTTGTAATTATCTCAAAAAGTTTAAAGAGTCGGTTATTATCCAAATAGTTTCTTTTGGATGGTGATAGTGTCAAAATTATATAAAATATTATCTTTCTATTTGAAGGCTAATTCAAGATTAGGGATCAATTAGTAGTATTTGATATTAATATATACGATTAAAGAAAATAGTACAATGAAGGGTCGATTTTCTTTCATAATATGAACTCAAAAACATCAAATTTAGATTCAATTTTTTGTGAGATCAAAAGAATGTCAATTGAGTGAGACATGTGATAATTTTTTTTTTGTATCACTAATTGTTTTTAATATATGTTTGGTCATTTATTTGGAAGTCAAAAGTGTATTTTTCCCCTTCAAAAAGAAAATTGAGCTTTGACAAGACAATTAGGAAAAAACTAAAATACTTTAAGCTATAAATTGTTTTCAACTCTTTTCATTAGCATTTTTGGAGTATTAGTTAAAACTCAAGCACAAAATACTGTTCTAATATTAATAAAAATATTTGTCAAATTAATTAGCAAAACATAAAATACTAGTCTTAATTATTATTAAATAAGAGGGAGTTGTTCAGATGATAACCATCTTCACTTTCAGTCTGAATGTTGTGAGTTTGAGTCACAAAAATAACGAAAGAGAAGGAAAAAAAACTCTTAATTATGATTTTTTTGGAAAAATACTTTGCCATAAACAAAATTTAAAAGTTTGACCAAACAAAAAGAATTCATTAAGTTAGTTATAAAGGAATTGTAATATATAACTTATTTAATAGATAAAATAATTATATAAAAATAAAATTTAATTATAATAAAAAAAAGAATTATGGTCAAATTGTTATTTAGGGATAATTTATTGTAACTGCGTGCATTTTTATTTTCAAATGTCCTCATTATCATGTTAACATACATACCACCTATCTTATATTTGGTATAAAATAAAATAAAAATTTTCATATAACTTTTTCTTACGCTAGTTATTTATATAACATGTGAAAAAACTTTTTCTTACGCTAATTATTTATGTAACATTTGATTTTCACGTTAAATTTGTATAAGTTATAGAAAATTGTATAACGTAATTAAAATGTATATCTTATAGTTGATGCTAACTTTAGGTACCAATTTCCGCAAAAAATAATGACTATTAAACTTTGTCAATCTAATAGATCTTGCAATAGCCATGTTCTATTGCTTTGATCTTTACAATTTGAATAATAATAATTAATTATTATATGCTTCTAAAATGATAGTGGTAAGAAAAAAATTATTTATTTATTTTTTTTACTTGTGACATTTGTGAGATCAATTAAAAATTAAAATCATGATAAACGAGGAAAACTGTCGATGGCTTACTTGGACCTAGAATATAATAGCTTAACGATAGACATTATAATAAATATTTATAAAATAGAAAACAAAATGTACGACCAAAGTTTCATGGGATGAGCTGTCTAGTGTCTGTCATTGTTAATTTGTCATCATAAATTGAATATTTCTTACCCAAGAATTGCATTAGAAATAACTATTTGCATATATTTAAAGTGTTTTTGCATTTTTATGTTTTTTGTCGAAATAGTTAATAAAGTTGTATGTATTATAATGTTAATACAAATTTTAAAAAATAAACTTTTTCATATATATTTAATTATTGACGAATGAAATTTCTCTTCTATTTATAATTTCTTAAGAAACGTATAAATAGTGAATAATATTATTAAAAAAAAAGAGTATCGAGTTTAAATTATTTATCGTGCTCCTCCCTACTGATGGACATGTAAGTTATTAAAAATACTTCAAAGTTTAATTCATGTTCGCTCAGAAAAATTTTAAAAAGAAGAAGAAGACTTTAGACTATATGTTAGGAAAAAAAATATCTATATCAATTTTTACGTTAAATAATAGTGCTTAGGAGTTAGGAGTATTAGTTTATCATGATTAAGTAAAAACAATTAAATATAATATATATATTGGATTGATATGAAACTACGTATGAACAAAAAATTTCATATATTCTAATTTGGCTTTTTCCAAATGACTTAAAAGGGCGAGAAGAAGTGTTGGCATTTCTATCCAATCAAAAGAACTATTTATTTATATAAAAAAAAAAACACCAGTTTGAAGTTTATGTATTTCTTTTAATTTTTTTTAAAAAAATAATTTAGTGTTTTATATCGATATCAAAATCAAAGATCAATTATTTCAAATTCGCACAGTATAGGGTCTTATTCGGAAATTTTTTTTAAAACTTTTTTTATACTCAAAGCTTAAACTTAAAAACTCTAATTAAGAGAATTATCATCTCCTTGTAGCATTAAATAAATAAATAAATAAAATGTATAAGTATGCGCAAAGTTGCAAGTTGCAATGGTACATTGCGTGAAAGCATATTGTTGACAAGGTCTCAAGTCTCAACTCTCAAAGAAATACAAAAGCAACCGCGGTAGTTTGAGTACGTTTAAACATGAATATTATTCAAATTTTAGAATATAAAGTCAAACGTCTATTAAGTTTGTATACTACAAATCAAGTAAAAAATAAAGGGTGAAGGCCCGCCACCAAAAGGTTGTGACGTCAAAGACCTGCCTTAATACATGCATTAATTATTTCTTTCGTTGCTCAAACTCGTGACTTATAAATTACACAAAAACAATTATATTTTCCTAAATTGTACATTTTCTTATTCTATTTCACACTTGTTTTCTAAAAAATTATCATCCGCATAAATAAAATAAAAAATAAATAATAGATTCACAATCTTGACAGAAGTACATGACTATAGCAAAAATAGTTAACACATTAACAGAAGTGATAAAATATTTACCGACATTAGTTAATTGTCATCAGATCCAATATCGCTATAGGTTTTAAAACCACTAAACAAAGATATTTAACAATAATTAAACTATATAATATTGTGAATTAACTATTGCTAAAAATTATTTTTGATATAATAATTCATAAAATAATTAATTTTTTCCAAAAGGTTGCACGCAAAATTCCAATCTAAGGATTATTATGCTTTTTGACAAATTGGAAGAGTTGTTAATCACCTTTCCACCTCAGTTAATGGTGGCTATTGATTAATCTTTGAATAAATAGAAGAACAAATCTAGTTTTTATCCTTCACTCCATATTTATTTATAATTATATGATATATTATTGTTGTGCGGAATTCGATATAATACGAGAAAATATAAACGCGAAAAACAAGACAACAGATTTNCAAATAGTTTTCTAAAAATAAAGCTTCAAGGGTAAATTTCTTACATCAATGGTTGCAATTTACTGATTAAGAAACAAGCTAAAATTCTAATAAAACTGGCAAATACGAGTAGTTTTGGAAAATTATAGATAATTTATTAATTTAATTTGTTTTGTTATAAAAATATAATAATAGGGAAGGTGATTGTAATACCTCAAACCACAAAAAAAGATTAGTGCTATAACATCTGTGTCTCAGAAATTAGTAGTATGAAAAAAGGGAGGGAGGGCGAGAAAATGATCAAAATGGTTTTTCATATATGGGGGTTGAATTATTTTGATCATTTATTCATATCACCATATCCAAAGAATCCATAATTTATATAAAAAGAGGATCATTTTGATCCTTAACCCTAGAATCTAATTGAAAAAAAAAACAAAATCGATAAATTTAACTTTGGGTCCCATAGTTGTTGGAGCCTTTCTTCCTCCCTCTTTCTGCTGCCGTTTCTTCATCTCCATATTCTTTCTTCTTCCTTTTTTTCTCCAATTTCCAATAGATTTATTCTTTTGTATAATGTCAAAATCCCCTTTTACATACTAAAAGTTCTTCAAATTTCATTTTTTTTGTTTTAGATGGTAAGGTAGTGTCAAGTGATTAGCCAATCAATCGATCACTTTAATTTACTCACCATAGAACAACATGATTAGAAATGATTATGATCTTTCACTAGCTATACAAGACAAAATCAGAAGACATCTTATAGAACCTTTAAAATTTATTCAGAAAACTACTCCTGAATGTAATAAAGAAGTTACTTCTATATAATTTAAAAATAAGAAATCTAAATCAACTTCACTCTAATCTTTTGGCTTGTGATTAATATTATTTTTTGTATAATTGACTGATTCATAAAGAACCCATGATACAGAGCACTTCTTGATATTAAGAAGCTCGAATCTCAATTAGTTTGAAAATATATATCAATCATCAATAAAAAAAACCACGTGCCTCTCGTAAATAAGTAAAAGTTGAGTGTTAAAACCGATAACATATTAACAAACACATCAATGTTCAAGAATCATAGTGGTGAAAACTGAACGAACAAAGGTAGAAAATAGAATTTTACAAATATTATTTTGAATGTTGATGAAGATTTAGCATGCAAGAGAGGATTTTGGCAGTGAATAGAATAATCAAATGTAAATTGGAGAAACATTGACAAAAAAAAAAAATGAAAATGGAAGAAGAAAAAAGAGGGGGGAAGAAGGGGTCCACCAAGTATGGGACCCGAAATTAAGTTATTTATTTTTAAGTTAGATTTTAGGGCTAAAACCAATATGATTATGGATGGAAAATGGGAGCGGCGGGGCTTAAACCCGCATTAAACTTAAAAGTCTTTACTTCACCCCTCATAACATTATATTTTCTAGCCCCGCCCTGCTTGTTCCACATAAATCTGCTCCGCCCCGCTCCTTATAACTTTAATGCTCTTTTCAATCTATTTAAATAATATGAACTATTCAATGTTGACACCAGAAATATTAAAATATCATTAAATTGACTAAGAATCACTAAAAGCACTATCTTTTAACCCTTATTGTTATACTTTTAAAAAAAATTAGAAATTCTGCACATTTATATGCACAGACAAGTTGGAACACCAGAAATGATTATGAACATATACTTCCATCAAACTCCACATATGAAGTCAAAGAAATTTGTAACTCTTGAGCACTTTACCTTTCGATCCTCAATATATATCTCTTATAGTCATTGATAATGGACAAAATCTATACTTATCTTTCTTTACGAATTTACTACTAACATTGTAATCCCATAAGCAACAAACTCTTTGACAGAAATAAAAAATATTCATGGTAAGAAAGATCTTGAAGCCTGCAGATCGTAATTTACCAAAACGACATCAAGAATTGAGATTGCTAATCACATTCTTAGATATTAAAGTAACAAAAGACTACTATTACATTCAACAAAATCAAAAGAATCCCTATTGCGTCCATTCTTATTACAAAAATAAGGATTCCAAACAGTAAATCTAAAGCAGCAGTCTTTATAACTTAAATCAACAATCTTTATTACTTACACAACCACAAATTCTTAAAACAAAAGACTAAAATCAACAATCTCTTCTATCGACTATCATGGCGTTTCAGATGTCCTACAACCTGAATCCAACTCTTATTCATCATCAAGAAAGGTTGGAGATGAAATTCTACCAATGCTTGAAGTCAACCTAAGAAGAAAAGTATGTGGTTAAAGTATTATGAAATGGATTTTTTTTTAAAATAACAAGTCATTGGAAAGTAAGTTACCATTATTTCATTTGATAACCAAGTGTGAGCACACATCATAGCTTGCAAAGTAGTAGGGTGGAGTGTAATGTGGAGTGGAATAATAAACCTTACACTAGCGCTAAATGTCGATTCATAAGCAATAGTGGACAAGGGAATGACCATAAGTGTAGATCCATTTGAGGACTTATATGGTAGGAGGTGTATATCACATATAGGATTGTTTGAGGTGGATGAAGTCGCCCTAATAGTTCCCAAATTGGTAAAATAGGCCATAGAGAAAGTTAGACTTCTAAGGGAAAGTTGCAATGACTCAAAGTCGACAAAAATCATATGCCGATGTGAGAAGAAGAGATCAAGGTTTGATGTTAATGACTGGGTTTACCTAAAAATCTCACCCATGAAGGGTGTAATGAGGATTTTTAAGATTGGGAAGCTTAGTCCCCGGTATGTAGGCCTATATCAGATTTTGAGGAATGTTGGCAAGGTTTCTTAAGAGTTAGATTTCCTAAATGAGTTGGCATCAGTACATTATGTTTTTTACATCTATATGCTTAAGAGGTGTGTTGTAGATCCGGCATCCATTGTTCCCTTAGAAGGGTTGTAAGTTGATGAACGTTTTTCTTATGAGGAAGTTCCGGTAGAGATTCTAGACTGACAAGTTAAGAAGTTAAAAATAAAGAAATAGTTTACGTGAAATTGCTGTGGAGGAGTGAGTTAGTTGAGGATGCTACTTGGGAGGTCGAGATCTGTATGATGTCCCGATATCCTTATCACTTTCCTTCTACTCCTATTCTAGCTTGAGGTAATGAGTTGTTCTTGGTTTTTCCTTGTTTTCAAGTCATGTGCGTTATGTGTCCTTGAGATTTGTTTATGTGATGTGTGTTCATGAAAACTTTTATTTTTGAAATAAAATGAGTTCACAAGATTGATATTTCTCTTCTTTTTTTTTTGTGTGAATTGAGGTGATTTGTCTATAGACTTCATGAGATAAATTGAAGAACATGCTTTAGTTATGTTTTTTTAGAACAAATTGTGTATGAGCTCCATGATATTGTGTTGAGCATGTTTTATCTTGGAGAAAGTAGTTACTCCTTGAACATGAGTAATTTTGAAAAAATCATGCATTTAGGATTTCTAGATGTGGCTCCTACTTCCTTGTAATGCATTGATTATCTTGGAGTTGATGTTTCCTCCTTGTATATGTGCATTGCATGCATAATGGGTTGTTAGAGTTAGTTTCTCCCCTCTTATGATGTTTCAAGAATGTCCGGGCTTAGAGTGTATAGTTTCTCCTTGGTTACATGCATTGCATTAATAGGTTAGGTTGTTAGTTCCTCTCCTCTTCCTTTAGAACAAGCTTGAATCTCATTCGAGAAATAATGATCCCACGAGGGAGTTATTGTAACACCTCGTATAAAAAAAAATCAAATCAATTCCCATAAAGTAGGTGTGGTCCGTGGTTGGCCTGCCTATCAAGGGTTAGAGGTCCAAGAACCACGGCTTGACCAGTGGACCGTTGGTCAGAACGTGGTTCTTGAGTAGGGTCCATGGTCTAAAGCCCCAAATTCAAATTTTTAATGACCAACGACGGTCCACCAGGAAGGACCTTATGTCAGACCACGTTCCGTCGACTGGGGTCCGTAGTTCTTAGGTCGGTGCAAGATGACTGTTATTTCCAGGGGTAGTTGGGTCTTTTTCCTGATTAATTAGTTTCTATACTATGTCATTTTACCATTCACTAATTTCACGCCTCGAGCTACCCCCGAGATGCGGACACGTGACCTAGGACCACAAGTGATTCCAAGCTACCCCTGCTGGCATGATGATGAGCATACTAAAGAAAATAAATTGATGCGGAAGCTAAAAAATATAAAATGAAAATATGGAGAAAACCCATATACTATAATTGAGATATTTGAAAATTGATGAGTTTAATATAAAGAATTTATGAGCTCAATACTAAGAAGAAACTAACTATGTCTCAAATAAGCCTTTAACTGACTAGAAATGATTGGACAAGCCCCAACTAAGTCTAACAAAACCTGAAACTAAATGACTGAAATGAACTCATGACTCTTTTCCACGGAGAATGAGGAGTCACCACTAATTCTACTGAATTAGAAATCGAAAATCTATCTAAGCCTGATGTGGATGCTGAGAACCTGAACCTATATCACGAGAAGATTTAGATCACATATACGCTAGTACTTGAAAGGTACCAAGCACTGAAATAAAACATAATTGAACAAGTACAAAAGCAAGTATAATATTATGAACATTATATATCAGATTCTGAGCTAACTGGAAGCAATGTCCAAATTTATAGAATGCTTAGATATAATTGAATTGTAAATATGGTCAATGCAATAGAGTCTGACTGAACTGTGGGAGCTATTAATAACCGATAATAAAACCACATGAGATAAATATGGAGTACGATGTATATGCCCCATCGAGAGTACCCAATAAACCATGCCAGAGGTATAAAGGCATGTTGGCGTGATCACGAAACTAATGCCCACAGTTGGGACTTAGAACCTACTTAGGTAGTAGTTCTAGGACTATTTAGGTACGCTGAACTCTTGTCCAACTCGTATTATGCTACTCCCAATGAATTAAGTGATTGAGACATTACAATGGGATTTTTCTAAATAATCGATAGCTCAAAACTGAACATGCAAACTAAGAATGCAACAATTAATCTAATAATTATGCATTAATAACTGAGGGATCTATATATGAAGTAACTCAAATATCTGACCTAGCATGTGTGATTCAAGAACTAAAGAAATACATAGCTAGGGTTCTGAAATTCATGCGATAAATTGAATAATAACTTTACAATATGATTTGGAACATATATCTAACTAATTCGTGGTGATCTGCTGTAATTCTAGAAACCCCTGGTTAAATGATGATAAGAGAATCAAGAATCGACTTAAAAATAGGATCTAATGGGTGAAAGGAACCCACCGGCGGAATCCCACATACCTGGTGATGAAATCCATGGAAAATATTTAAGTTTCAGGGCTTGAATTGATGAAACCTTGCTCTGTTTTTGAACTATGATTCTTGAGCTTTTTCTCCTCTCTTGCTTATGTTTTTCTAAGTTTTGATTTACGATTTTGACTTAGGTAGGTTTTAGTTATGTTTCTAGGCTTAAACTGACCAAAATATGATGTTTAAGGGTTAAAACGACGTATCCTAGTTGTTAAAAAAGTAGGAAAATACCAAAAGACCCCTGAGTTAATTGGTGTCGTACCAAACGACGACTTGGACTGACAGACCGTCGTTCAATGGACGGTCCGTCGTTTGGGTCTACTCGATAGGCCTTCACTAAAACATGCATAAATTTTTACTCGGAGGTCGTATTTTAGCAAACTCGGTGGCTATGGAAATATAATTCAACTATCTATTATTTCATCGGTCATAGGATGCCTAATTCATTTTGTGCTAAAAGTTATTATCATTTGAAGTTGACCCAATAACATTTCTCTCCTAACTGATTGCTAACTTTCACATACAGTCACATCTATGGTTCATAGATGGACCTACGGGCCGTACTGGTAAACTGTGGTTCATGTGAGAGGCTGTGTAAATGGAGTCTTGATTAAAAGACACAAACTACGGACCATGGGTATATCCGTTTGTGAGAATTTTACTGGCAAACAACGGATGAGCAGTACGGGCATGGATCAAACTACGGTCTGTCAATAGTGACTGTTGATTGCACTTGCATATTTCTGAAAAGCTGATTTCTGATCTGTTTTGGATACAGGGTGTTACAACTAAGGCCTCTATATAAGTACTCTCAACCACCAAATTAACCCAGTTACTTTATTCTTCCAAATGTACAAAATAAGTTCGATTCTCCTATCCAAAATATTTCTCTCTCTAGAAAGAACAACAAGAAGAAGAACAATTAGAAGAAGAAGACAAAGACAAAGAAGAAGATGAAGACGAAAAACAACAGGAATAAGAAGAAGAGAAGGTGGAGGAGGAAGAAGAAGAAGAAGGAGAAGGAGAAGGAGAAGGAGAAGGAGAAGGAGAAGGATAAGAAAAAGGAGAAGGAGAAGGAGAAGGAGAAGAAGAAGGATAAGAAAAAGAAGAAGGAGAAGGAGAAGGATATGAGAAGGAGAAGGAGAAGGATAATAAAAAGGAGAAGGAGAAGGAGAAGGAGAAGGAGAAAGAGGAGGAGGAGGAGAAGGAGAAAAATAAGGGGAAGGAGAAGGATAAGGAGAAGGAGAAGGGGAAGGAGAAGGAGGATTTTGATTCAGTGTATTATAGTTTTCATCCATGGATTCCTTCCTTTTACGGAGTTCCAGAATTCCTCAATTTTAAAGATTACAATTCCGAAATTGAGTTAGGGTTTTATTCATTTATCATGGACTCTTTGCACTATTGATTATAATGATTGAATTATGGTGTCTTACACATGAATTTATGAATTACTATTATTTTATGATGATTTACCCATAAACCCATGTAATCACTATGTTTTCAAGTTATATGAATCATATGATGTGGGATTTTGATCATTAAGGAAGATACTTGGGAAATTAAGCATGGATTTCAAGATTTACATTAATTTATGATGAACTCCATACCGAACCCATGTTTTCTAAGTAATGATGATTGAAAGTGGGTTTTGACCTCAAGAGGTAAATTATGGACATATGTATTTTCTTATGTAAACTATGCAAATATTTTGAAGGGTGATTTGGGAGTAAAGTCCAATGATGATGTTGTGTGGTGAAACAATATTCTAATTAACACATACTAGCATGATGTGAAAAGTTTTGTCACATATAACAGATTCTTAGATTTAAAAGCTTTATCTTCTAATTGAATTAAAGATATGGAGGTATCCAAATGAACTAGCTTGGATTGGTTGTCCAAGTATACTTTTCCATGAATACTGAAGTCAAGTAAGAAATGGATATTCTTTGGGATTTATGCTTAACACCGACATAATATTTATAATGAGATGGAAGCTCTCCCGTTAGTAGAGGTTAAGTTCCTTGAAGCAATCTCAAGAGATCGAAGATATCCATTTGTAGATTCGAGGTTCTAGTAGTAATATCCTTATTCCTTAACTATATGCCCCGATAAGTTGATTATCTAGTGGATACACTTAATCTAGAAGTTCATGGTTCTACCTTGGAAAGTAGGAGAATCATTTTGAGTGTGGGAGACACTAGGGGATCATGTTATTGCTAACCTGGTCCCTATGTCAGTTAAGGCTAATTACCCATATTAATAATGAATTAGGGTTGCCTTGACCATGGTTTTATGACTTATGTTTTCTAACTTTCTTACACCATGTTTTAGCTTGGTAAATTGCACCTCATCAAATGAAATATCCCTTGTAGAATGATTTAAATGTTATGCAGGGCTATCATACTTGGTACACTATTTTGCACTAACACAAACTCTTTCCAACATTTCCCCAAATGTTGGGTCCGACAGTCAGGGACATCAGTTTTGTGGCTAGTGTTTGACTTGAGATATTTTTTGATCTTTGGTAAGTCCTCATACCTCGAGGAAGGAGTTTTATTGTTTCCGTTTCTTTCATGTTTTTGTCTTTTGGATGATGTATGGGCTACAACCAATCTCATTCTATTGTATTAAAATGGCTCTGATAAGACAAGTATTTTAGAATTCCGCTTTTCTTTTATTAACTGATTTTGACTTGGATTATTGTTTCTCTTATTATTCTTCTCTTATGTTATGAGAGCTAAGTGGCTAGTATAAATTTATTCGGGGTTCTATACACCATTTTATATCTAAGGGGTACCTCTGGGTCACGACAATTATTGCAATCATATTCACCTATTCTCAAGCTCTTTTCATCCCTCTTTATTTGAGAACTAAACTTCGTTTTGTCAATCAATTTATTTTAAACGCCTTTTTATTTTACCAAACTCTATTTTGCACTTCAATTTTCCAAAGAGTTTTCATCATAATATTTTTTTACCTATGTGTACTTACGAGCCGACATTGCACATCCACCCTTTTTCTGCTTATGACATACCTAGACAATTACAATATTCTAACTTCATGGCATGGATACCTCTAGAAATCATTGCACGAACCTACAACACCCCAAAGGCATGACAGGAAATAAGAAAAGGGGGAGAAAACTCAACGTAAGAACTCTTAAGGCAAAGCAATATTGAATTAGAGGAAAATTTTGAAATGCTTGGGGAAGCTATAATGAATTAGAGGAAATTTTTGAAATGAGTGGGGAGAAAATACGCGGATGTTAACATTGGAGAAATGCCCCTCAAAGAATCGAGGAAGCAACCATCGTAGCAATTATGTGCCGATGCCCCAATTTTTTTTCCAAATGCACTTTATTCTTATGGAACGGATAAGAGGCGACACTAACTGTTGTATGCCTTAATCCACTAATAGATGAGAATTATCCAACCCATGTAGAGAAGGACAATATCTCACTAGAACAACCACCATCTCAACAAGCACTAATAAAGTTCATTATGTTGTATGCAAGATGGGCCAAGTGTACCAAGTTCAAACATCCATGTGTGATATGGTCCTATCCCACAAACATGCTATGTTTGTTTTTCTAGAAAATAAAATGATTGACCATAAGAAGCTTACAGAGATAGTAAAATTTGACACTCATATCCAGTCTGGGCGAGTGGACTCTTTGGTGGCATCATCATCACGTTGAAGGAATATATTGTTAAGATTGACAGCCTAACTATTCTCGAGGATCCATGTGATGGTTAAGGTACTTCCTAACTTAAATTCATTTCTTTTCTATGATTTTTATGCTAATCTAGATTTAAACATGAGAATGAACCTTTACGATGAATTGTGCAAAATTGATGAGACTCAAAAAGTTGATTAGCTAATTGGAGGAGACTTCAACGAAGTCCTACATGCCAAAGAAAAACTTGGTGGGGCAAGCATAAATAATTATCGAATTGACCATTTGTGGAATTACCTTAATAACTGTGGTGTGGTGGATCTGAGATATAAAGATTGTAAATACACTTGAACTAATAAGTGCTACAACAATAGAAATGACCTCATTTTTGAAAGATTTGATAGGTGTAGCCAAAACCCACTGGTTAATAAGTTTATTTAGGCCATAGTCTCTGACCTACCCAAAACCATATCTCACCACGTCCACTTCTTGTTGATCTCCAAGGCAGTGCTATCAATCCTAATAACCAACCCTTCAGAATGGAAACCATGTGGTGTGGGCATCCATCTTCCCAAAGAATTGTTAAAAAAATATTTGACAACACCAATACCTTAGACAAATTTGTTAGCCTCTTCAAGGAAAAGTATATTACATGGAACAACTATACATTGGGCAATATCTTTTGGAGTATGAAGAGAATTCTCTCAAGTTTAATAGTCATCCAAAAATCATCTAGGTACCACAATAGCCCCTTCCTTCAAGACCTAGACAATGACCTCCTTATTTATTATGAAAACCTACTCAAAGTGGAAAAGGTATTCAGGAGAACCAATTCAAGAATTAACTGGTTAGGCAAGGGGGATGCTAATATCGAGTTCTTCCACACCTCCACCCATTAACCAAATAAGGGGAACAAAATCACATCCCTCAAAGAGGAAGCTTCTATGATAATGAGGACATTGGGATAACACAACTAACTAGTTCGTAATGATCTACACTACTAACCACTCTCATTCCAGGAATATTCTCTGGGGAGCAAGCTCAAACAAGCTGCATTTCCAAAGGATCCAAAGACTCTTGGACCTCCCGATCACTAGAAGTGCTCAATGCATTAAAGTCTTTCAATATCCTAAAATCTCTAGGGACAGATGGCCTCTACGCTGTTCGCTATCAAAAATATTGGGACCTTGTTTGGGAGAAAACCATCACCTTCTGTAAAGAAGTCTTCCATACTCAACTATTTCCCCAAAATTAACCAAAACCATCTGTTCCTTATTCCTAAGATCCAAAATTCCACCATGCTAAAGATATTCAGTATGATTGGGCTTTGTAACACGAGATATAAATTGGTGAAATAAATCATTGTGAATCGCATAAAACTCCACTTGTAAAATATCACTAGTCCTAGTCAATCTAGTTTTCTCTCACCCAAAAGATCCTCAAATCATGTCGTTATATTCCATAAGTACAATTCCCACTTAAAGAACATGTAAGGGAAAACCCTAATCTGATCTGAATAATATATTTGGAAAAACCCTTCAAAAAGATGGAGTAGTCAGTTATAAGAAACACAATGTTATTCTTCTATTCCCCCCAAAACGCATTTCTATCATCATGTCTGGTGTCTGCTCTAACTCCATATTATTCTTTTTATGTGGGGGAAATTGACTCTTTTGCGCCTATTAGAGGCATCCAGCAGAAGGATCCCATACTCCTTTAATTCTTTATTCTGGAAAGGTTGTCTAGGAGTATTGACCACTAGATTTCTGGGGTTTTACATTATCCCCCCTAGGGAACATTCGACCCCGAATGATGATCTAATCACTAAACTATGTTCGAAACTCAAGACTAACAACCCAAAACACATGAAACATCAAAATGTGCAAAACTTATAATTGTACTATTCACCGCATGCACTATTCTAAAGGAGAAAACTTCAACTACGTCTCAAGACATGGTGCATGCAATACAAGAAAATAGGAACTAAATTTATCAACTAAATATGAATGAAATGAAACATATATCATATCATATGAGGAATTACCTCATCTAACAAAAACAAGCTCGACACCACAATGTGGAGCCAACATGTCATACCATTAAAAACACAACTAAGCATTTTTATCAATTTACCTCATAAATTTAAATGTCTAATCATCATACTAAAATTCAAATCAACATGAGGATCATTCTAATCTTGGGAAAGAAAGCCTCCACCTTGGTACCTAAGTACCGTATCTCAACCCGTGGAAGAAAGCCTCAACGGATTTACCAAGTAGTGATTCTTTGAACTACATCAATATAGGATGAACGTGTTCATTAGACTTCACATCAGCTACTAAGGATGATTCAGAACTATGATGGACCATGAAACCATATTATCGATAATTTACTAATTGAACACCTAATTGGGCCAACCTATGCACATCACAATCTATATATTTTTTTATTATCTTCTACGTGGGCTATACTACCCATGGACATTCAACTTAGGGCATCCAGAACTACATTGGCTCTGCCAAGGTGGTAAAGGATACTAATGTCATAGTCCTTTAGAAGTCCTTACCACCTTCTTTGTAGAAAATCAAATATTTTTGGGTAAACACATATTAAAGACTCTTGTGATTGGTGAACACATCTACATGCACCATATGAAGGTAATCTCTCCATATTTTCAAAGATCTACGACCTCTAATTCAATATCAAGTGCTGGATAGTTCTTTTCATGGACCTTGAGTTATCTTGAAGCATATGCGATTAAGTTACCATGTTGCATGAGGACACATCCCGAACCCACTCAAGAAACGTTACAATATACGACAAGCCCATCGGTACCATCTGATAAGGTTAACACAAGAGCATATATAAGCTTATCTTTCAATTCTTGGAAGATTTTTTCACAAGTCTCCGACCACACAAATTTAGATTTCTTTTGAGTTAAGGTAATTAGTGGAGAAGCCATGGAGGAAAAAACCTCAACAAATCTCCTATAGTATCCAGCTAAACCCAAAAAAATATAATACGATAAGAATTAGAAGTCTAAGATGACTCTTGACCACATCCTCCTTCTTTGGATCTACGTAAATAGCCTTGCTACACAAACATGACCAAGGAAAGAAACTGGACTAGGCTAAAAATCATATTTACTAAGCATACGATTGATGGTCTTTGAGGATTTGCAACACAATTCTCAAATGGTTCATATGATCACACTCACTCCTTGAATAGATCAAGGTATCATCACTAAAGACGATCACAAATGATTTAAGATACTGCTTTAAAACCTTATTAATAAGATCCTTAATGCCGCTGGGGCACTGGTCAATCAAAATAACATAACCACAAACTCAAAGTGATTGTACCGAGTCTTAAAGTTCATCATGGGAACATCAACCCTTCTTACCATTAGTTGATGGTAACTCGAATGAAAATCTATGTTGGAGAAGTAGTTATCCTATTGAAGTTGATCAATCAAGTCGTCAATTCTAGGAAGAGGATACTTATTCTTTATACTGACCTTGTTCAGTTGGCGATAGTCAATATACATTTTAAGCGACCTATCCTTGTTTCTCACAAAAAATACCGGAGCGCTATATGGATAGATACTTGGTTGAATGGAACCCCTTTTAAGGAAATCCTTCCATTACTCCTTTAACGCTTTTACTTTTACCTGAGTCATTCGATAAGGAGGGATGTATATAGGTTATGAATTTTGCAAATGATTTACGTAAAAGTCTTTTTCGCGCTTGGGAGGGATTTCGGGCAAGTCATTAGGAAATACATCTAAAAAATTACTCATTACGGGGACCGAATCTAAAGAACGAGTTTAAGACTCAACATCCAAAAACCTAACAATATGGTAAATTCACCGCTTATACATGAAACAAATCGACCTCTAGCATTGACTCATTTCAAAATTAAAACTTAACAACCCGAGTTCTACAATTAATGGAAGCAGATAAAGCATGCAACCAATCCATGACAAAAATTACATCAAAATCAAGAATATCTAATTCTACCAAATTAACTAAAGTGACTTATAAGACAATAAATAGGACAACTCCTATAGACTCTTTTTGCCACTACCGAGTCACCAACCGAGGTAGAAAATGAAAAATGTTATTCTAAATCATCGAGGAGTATTTCTAATATTATGGCCACAAAACTTGTTACAAAAGACAAAGTGTAACTGGGGTCTAACAATGAATATACATCAATAGAAAAACTTGTAACATACCGGTCACAATCCGGGGATCTCTTTGTAAGATCTCAAAATTGACTTACGTGAAATAGAGTATAACATGTTGGTAATGATTGTATAAGGTCCTAAATATTTCAATAATATAGTATTGAGTAAGTGTTGAAGAGTTTAGGTGCATTGGAAGTCAAACTTCAAAGGACGACCAAGACGTTCAATGATTAAGTCACCTATGTGTCTAATATGTGTATCTATATTTTAATGTGTGATTCATGAGGTTATAAGGTACTTATATGAGTTATTATGATGTATATAGGCAGTGTGTCAAGTTTCCTTAAGTTTGAAGGTCAAACATCCATGAACGTCCATGATGTTCGAAAGTTATGCCTTGAAACAACCTTGTTGTCTAGGCATGTTTCATCGAGTTTTACGTGTTTGTTTTGAATGAAATTCATGTTAGAGGTGATAAACTCGTATATGAAAATATTTGGGTTGGAACTTAAGGGAAATCATACCCAAGGATCATGCAAGGGTCCTTTAGGAAGGGCCCTTTATAATGCCCAAAATTGTCCAAAACAGCCAACCAACGGTTGGCAATTGACGCCCAGTGGGTCACTTGATGTACCGTTGGTGGTGTATCATCCATTTATACTTAGGCATGGGGGAGAGGAATCCCAAGAAAGTCCCCATTACCATACCACGGACCAGCAGGACGGTCCATTTGTCAAGGGACGGACCGTCGATGGGTCTATGTCTCGCGTGCAGTTCACTGCCAAGTGAGGGGTGAACTTGAAAATTCACCCCACTTCCAAATAAGAGTATTGGATGTTCCTTAAGGGTATTTTGGGTATTTAATGTGTGCATATAAGTCTTTAACTCTTAGAAGAATTCATTTTGTCTAAATAAAAACCCCAAAATCCCTTTGAAATTCCTTAAGACTCCATTAAAGCCAAAAATCAAGGAAGAGCTTGGATTAAAGGATTGAGTGGAGATTCTTCATCAAACTGAAAAATTAAATCTTTGACGTATGGTTTTGATGCTTGAAAGTCTCTTCATCAAGGAGCCCAACTCTCAAGAAGTTTTCTAAAGTTTTTCAAAGTTGAATTGTCCAATTTCATGATCTATCATGGTTCTTGCATTAATGGTTTTTAAACGTTTATTATGTATTGAATTGTTATTATATTGATGATTTTAACCTAAATAACATATGAACCCACGAGTTGGATGAATAAGACTAGTTTTTGACTAAGTTATGAGTTACTTGATATTGACCTAATGTTTATGAATACTAATATAGTTTCATGTGGGCTGTTGATTGATGTAATAATGGTAATAAATTGATATCTAGGTTGTTTTAGATTGATGCACATGTAGTGAATTGACCTAGTTGCATGAATATTATTATAATTATATTGAATTGTTAGTTGTGGCCAAGGGTAAGGGCCATATGATATCGAATTGGGTGATTTGGCATTGAATTTAGGTATTGAAGAAGGAGTGGTGGTACGCTGCTCTATTTAGTTTATTTGATGCTGATTAGACTTCAATTATATTGTAATTGGTATAGTTCACTTATGGTGGTGGTGTTATGTGCTTTACTTGCAATTGATGTGGCCTTGTCGGTGTTATTTAAAGTAATATGATGATCATGACCTTGTTAGCAAACTACTTGAAGTAATGTGATTATTTGTGTTGTTGATTATGTGAAGGATAATAATGTCTATCTACATGATAAGTAACGTCGAAGTATATGTATTCTTCTTTTGATGTTAAGTAGATAATCATGTTAGACTATAACTATGGCTTTGTGTGTATAGTCTTAGGGTTGATGTATGTTACTCCTAATTGACTATATGAGTCTATGTTGGTCATATTAATGATGATATGGTAGTGTATAGGATGACTTAAAGAGGATATGGTTATGTCTATGTGCTTCTATATGTGTTAAAGTGAAGTAGGTTGTGTCTTGTCTTGGTTGACTTGTGTCCCTTGATTCATGTATGAAAGTGAATATGTAATGGATTGACTTAGGATGCTAATGTATCTTAGTATAGAATGTATCAATGAAATGACACCTTAAATGATGTTAAGAGGATCTTCTATGTTAAACCTTGAACCTAGTAGTAAGGTTATGAATGTTGAAGTCGCAAGCCGTAATGGTATCCTTCATAGTAAAGGAATTATAGACTTATGGTTAATTTGGCATCACATTAATCCTTAGGAAAGTCATGATGAGCTTCTTGTCGCCATTGTGAGGTAGCCCTAGTGGACCTTTCTTTGGTAGGGTAAATGTGATTGGGTTGTGAAATTGTTATGGAACCCCTTTGTGTGAACCTTAAAAGTAAACTACTCTATCAAAAAGAAGGCTAGCACCGAGTGACTATGGTAAGGGAAGTAGTTCTAGTTAAAGAATGAGGCTAGATTACAAAGCATGCTCTTAATATTCCTTAACCATGTCCCTACATGGGATGTGTCTAAGTTCTGCCATTGGCAAGTAGAACACCCTTATCAGATTAGGGTAGAACTTCAGATTCCATGTCTTGCTATCATAGTCTCTTCTCATCATATGGAATACCTATTAGCATTTAAGAAGTTCTATGAGGTTTAGGTGGTGATGTAACACCTTGAAAATCCAAGACTCATTGTAAAGCCTAACATAGGTGTCATAAAGTCTAAACATTGTTTCTAAGTCCATTTTTCATGAATATAGGTCTTTTATGAGGTGTAAGAACCATAACGTCCAAAACATTTGGGAAGTTGATTGGAGTTGTTCTATGGTTGAAACGCCCGGGTACGGCTCCACAAGGACCAACCAAGGGCCCTTGAGGGGGACCCTCGCAATTTGATGCAGCACTATCTGGCAGTGTGCATCGACGGGACAGATGACGTCCCGTGTGTGGATCGACGTGGTGTCGATGCCACTGTCATTCCACACTTAGGCTGGTGGAGAAGGTCCCTTCACCTTCACAGTCCCTAGAATCATTGACGCAATGCAGCAGTGCAGGCTATGGTCCATGTGTTGATTGACGAGGCGTCGATGCCACCATCGTCCCACACTTTGGAAATTTGAGAAAAGCCTCACCTGCACCAGTCTTTAACTGAACTTACGGTGTGCATCATGGACCGTCGGTGGACCAACGGTCCATTGATTGAGGTCTCGTTGATAATATTGGATCGGGGTGCATAATTCACATCTAGATTTTGGAGGTCATTCCAAAAAGGGTTAGGTTCTACAGTGAAGTTGAGCACCACTTTTCATCCACAAATAGATAGTCAAGCGGAGAGTACGATACAAACCCTTGAAGATATGCTTAGAGCATGCATTATTGATTTTAAAGGGAGTTAGGATAGGCATTTACCTTTAGTTGTGTTTTCCTATAACAATAGTTTTCACTAATCCATTTCCATGGCTCCCTATGAATCCTTGTATGATAGGAGGTGTAGATTTCCTATTTGTTGGTTTGATGTGGGAAAGCCATCATTTCTTTGTCCTGAGTTGATTCATAAGACTTTGGAAAAGGTTCATATCATAAGGCACCGGTTGCAAATGGCCTATAGTCGGCAAAAGTCTTCTGCCGATCATAGAAGAAGGGATTTGGAGTTTGAAGAAGGTGATAAGGTGTATTTGAAAATCTCACCAATGAAAGGGGTGGTTAGATTTAGCAAGCAATTGAAATTGAGTCCTCGTTATGTGGTCCCCTATGAAATCTGTAAAAGGGTTGTTAAGGTTGCCTATGAAATGAAACTTCCTAATGAATTGGCGTCAGTTCATCCGGTTTTCCATGTTTCTATGTTGAATAAGTGTATCGGTGATCCCGAGTCCATTATTCCTATTGAGGGTCTTGGTGTCAAGGATAACCTCTCTTATGAGGATGTTCCGGTTCAAATTCTTGATAGGCAAGTCAAGAAATTAAGGAATAAAGGGTTGTATCGGTAAAATTGTCATGGAGAAATCAATAAGTTGATGGTGCTACATGGAAGGCCGAGTCCGATATGAACTCCCTGTATCCTCATCTTTTTGAGAATTAAGGTTACCCATTCTTTTTAATTATATAATTATGACAAGGTTATGTGGTTTCTTGATTTTTGGGTATAGTTTTGCACATTATGCACTTTTGAGAGAAACTTACAGTGAAGTTACTGTAGTGTTGCTATTAAAAACTTGAAATTTTGGTTTTTGCTTGTTTTGAGTTATGTTTTGCATTTTGATATGGTGAGTCTTCATGAAATGATAGGTAGCATGTTCTTAAGTTGAACTTTGTGCTAATTGACTCGTGTAATGTATGTTGAGCTCATCAGTGTTGTGAGAAGGAAATGCCTCCTGATGATGTATTTTGAGCCTTATGTGTGGTAATATAAGTTTTGACATTTGTCTTGTTGATATGAAAGGTTTTATGTTGAAGTGATATTTTTGATTGGTTGGGCTGCTAGTCTTGGGTCTATTTCTTCATTCAAAAGAATTTTAGTGTCATTCAGGAATGAATGTTCCTAAGGGGGTGATAATGTAACACCTTGAAAATCGAAGACTCATTGTAAAGACTAACATAGGTGTCATAAAGTCAAAATATTGTTTCTAAGTCCATTTTTATAATGAATATAGGTCTTTTAGGAGGTTTAAGAACCAAAACGTCCAAAACATCTGGGAAGTTGGTTAAAAAGGATATTAGTGTGCCTTAGCCTTTTTGACTAACTTTTAGGAGTCATAAATGTACCAAAATAGGAGGAAAGGTAGATAATAGGTGTTTGAGTTTTTCCGTGGTTGAGCTGCCCAGGTACAACTCCCCAAGGACCAACCAAGGGACCTTGAGGGGGACCCTTGCAATTTTATGCAGCCGTGCCTGGCAGTGTGCATCGACTTGAACAAAAGATGGCCCTGTGTGTGGATCGATGGGGCGTCGATGCCAGCGTTGTCTTACAGTTAGGCTGGTGGAGAAGGTCCCTTCACCTGCACATTCCCTAGAATCATCGACGGAATGCAGAAGTGCAAGCTACTGTCAGTGTGTGGATCAACGGGGCGTCGATGCCACCATCATCCCACACTTAGAAAATTAGAGAAAATTCTCTCCTGCACATGTCTCTACCAAACTTACGGATGTGTAGCACGGACCTTCGGTGGACCAACGGTGCATTAGTCGAAGTCTCGTCGATGGGTTCTGCAAATTCCTGCACATTTTAAATTAATTTCATTTAATTAATTAAGTGGTTTAGAATTTAGTTTGGGATTAAAAAGATACTAATAAAGTTGATTAATAAATACCCTAAGGCCTCATTAATCAAAACACAACTCTCAAATAAACCCTCTTCCTTCTCTCTTCCTTCTCGTTCTCTCTTCATTCTCTCTAATTTGAATACTCCATATAAGCTTAGCTTGGAAGGTGAATTGGGGGCTAGAAAATGGTTGATTATTCATCAAATTTTTGAGAAACACAAGGTATGGGTTCTATTCACCTCTGAGATCCTTTCCTCAAAGGGTTCCTTCAAAAGAGTTTTCAAAAAGTTGAGTTTTCTTATGGGTTTCATTCAAATAAAAAATTGAAGTTACGGATTGAGTTGTTAATGAATTCTTAGAGTTATATTGAGTGTATTAATATGTAATTAAACTTGTTTAAGGTAATTATTGATGGTTTGGTTTAAACTGAAGAATATGATCCTCTATCCCTAACCCTAGGTAGTGATATTGACCTATATTGTATTGTGATCATTCAATGGAGTTGGTTGTTGATTTTATTACTATCCTATGGTGTTATTATTATTAAATTAATATGAATTATAGGCCTATAATTTTAGTTCATGAGATGTGATTTAGGTTATGAATTATAACGTGAAATTAGCCTATTTACCTTGTCTCAAGTTGTGATCTAAAGATGAATTGTATTATAGAGATGCAATTGGACTTGTTATTCTATTGGTTATTATTGTGCGATTACGTTACTCCCCATGTTGGGTTGATTTATGGGTTGATGGTAAGACCTTGATGATAGACTATGGGGAAGACTTGGTAAGTCTTAGAATCTTTATTTTTACTTCCAATAGTGATTAATTGTTGTTAAGTCATGATCTTACATTTGGAGTATGCCTTATTCTAGGATTATAGGGTGGTATGATGTTGTATAGAAATGTCTTGATTATGTTTTAAGGTTGATAAAGGTGTATGTGCTATAAGCATGGTGAAAGCTATCAACGTGCCTTAATATGTAATAAAATGCTAAATCGTTAATCTAACCTATATGAACTGTGATGAAAGGACTTATACTCATGCAATCCTTATTGAGCCATTAATGATGATGATTATACAAGGGCTAGACCCTATGTCCTAAATTAAGTTATGATTGATAATTAAAGGCTTAAAGACATTTCAATAAAGGGACTTAGCTTAGCATCGAGTGAGCTTGACAATAGGAGGTGATGGCTTTCCATAGTGGAAGTGTTACCCTATAAGTCTATAAGTGATGTTGACTCCCATTTGAGGGATACTCATCAAATGATTCCCATGAGGTGATGCCCGAATTACTAAGTGGTATGTAGAGGGAATACCTATCTCTTAGTTCCTTAAACTATGTTGCGACCATAGGATACTAGCTAGTGGATCCACCTAGAAAGCTATGTTTATATGAGGTTTTATCTTGTCCTGTAGACCATCTTCCATAAGTGTAAGGTCTTATGACACCGGTTTCCACATTTAGCTCATGTGGTCTATGTCGGTTAAAACTAGTGTTCCCTAAACTAAAATGAAAGAATGAAGTATAGACTAACTAAAGTGATTTTCGGGGTTTGACATACCCTAGGTAGGCGTATGGGACTCTACCTATCCCTTGCACTAGTTTGCCTTGATGAGAGCTTTGGGAACTTAATATTATATATATTGATGGTGTTAAATTTAAATGTTTTTATATGATGATTATAATGCTTATGAACATGCAAATGGCCATAATGGTCTTAATTACTAAAGATATGAAGTTATGAATATATGAGGTTATATTTTGTGGAGTATGATATTAATTATAGTTCTTGTTGGGTGATTTGATTAAGTAGGGTTATGGGGGATTTACTTGGTTATTGCACTTGTTGATTCTATGGGAATTTTTGATTTGTTACCTTACTTTGCTATTTATGTGATTACTCTTATTCATGCTTGTGATGATGTTACTTGGTGATAGAGTATACGATATTGTGGCTTCAAGCATGTTGATATACATTTGACTTCCTTAACTATTGGTTGTGCATAAGTTCATAAATGAGTAAAATGGCATGATTTAACTATAATCTTCCTTTTTGCATATTTTGCTTGTATATGTGCAGAAGATCTCATAATTAGTAGTCTTAATTATGAGGGTGGATTATGATAGAGAATGACCAAATTAAGGTACTTTGCTTTGGTAGTAGTTTGAGATGCTACCTTAGCCTTGCACAAGTATACTTGGAGGTGGCTTTTGAGTAGTTCATTTGCATAAGAAGGACAAATGGTTTAAGTATGAACTTAAATATGATTTATGATGCTTTATTATTCTTATGATATTCATGTTATGTTTATGCTATTTATCTCTTATGATTATGTCTATTGTTGAATAACCCTTTGCGATATCTTATATTTGGTATGATAATTTCCATACTTGGTACATTTCGTACTGACACATACTTTGCCTACATTCTAATCTAATATAGGGTGTTGAGAAGATTAATTCACTTTGAAGGTTGGAATTTTCAAGTCTTTGAAGGAGTGAAGATTGGTGAATCCTCGTAGAATCCGAGGACACCACCCCTATGATACCTTTTATGTTCTTAACTATGTTTAGACTTTTGTGGGTTGTGTCCCAACACATTTGTACTCATGTTTTCATAGATGGTTTTTGAGATATATGATAGAAAGGCTTTCGTTTTATGAAATGACTTCCGCATTATGTTTTCAAGAAAAAAATGTTTTAATTTCCTTTTACTTTTCATATGTATGAAATGAAAGATGGCTAAGGGCTTGTACAAGATCTCTGACAGGTCAAGTACACCATGTTACTTGTATGGGGTGTTCTCCGGTCGTGCAAAACTTCGTATCGGAGCATAACATTATGGAACTGTCTTAGGATGTATCAAAACCACGTCTAGTAATCTTATTCATCGGTGTGAGTAGTGAAACATGTATGAGTAGGAGGCTATGGGATTCTTAGGGAAGTTTCACTTCTGAAATCTTCAAGTTGTGCCATAGAGTTTTTTCTTGAGTAAGACCTTTTTCTAATGTTTGCCTACGATTTTTTCCAAGTTATGGCTAACAGTATCGCTAATTATAGAAGGAAAGGAGATGACAATGGTGATCAAGAGATTCCTCCCCAAGGTAAACAAGTTCCTCCTCCAGTTCCTAATGGTCCACAAGTGTGGCATGCCACTCTAGAGAAGTTTAGGATCTCTATGAATTTGTTGGCTCAAGCCTTGAGGTCCAAGCCAATCAGGAGGTGATGTAAAACCTTATAGGGGGAATTAGTCACTATATGATTAGGGAGTTCTTGAGGATGAAACCTCTTCAATTTAGCGGTTCCAAGGTGGAGGATGACACAAATGGATTCATATATGAGGTTAATAAAACTCTTGTTATTATTGAATTAGGGGAAAAGCGGAGCTAGGTGCGTATCAATTTAAAGATGTAGTTCAAGTTTGGTATGAATAATGGAAATATAATAGGATTATAAGAGTGGGTCCCATAGAGTGGGAGACTTTTATGTCGACTTCCCTTGGTAGGTTATTTCCTAGGAATTTGAGGAAGGATAAGTTGAAGGAATTCATTTCCCTCAAGCAAGGAAATTTTAGTTTTATGGAGTATGACTTTTATTTCACTCTTTTGTCTAAGTATGCTCCAAGCTTGGTAGCAAACCCTATAGAGTTGATGAAATGGTTCGTGACAGGGGTGTTCACACTAGTAAAAAAGATTATCGTATGGAAATGCTTGTCGATGATTGGTGTTTACCTAAAAAATAGAAGAGTCCAAATCTAAGAAGGAGAAAAAGAAATGTAGGATGGACAATGAAGGGTCCGATGGACATGGTCATTTTAAGAATCAACAGAAGTTTTTCAGACAAGGTTATTCTAGTGTTCCTAGGTATGAGGATGAGAGGGTGTCTAATCTATACCTTAAGGGAAGATCATTGAGTATTCATGACCTACTTGCCCTAGGTGTTGCAAGATGCATGAGGATAGGTTTTTGGCCTGTAGAGATGGTTGTTATGGATGTGGTGAGAGTGGCCATATGAGGACGGATTGACCTAAGGTAAAGGATAATGTGAGGGAAGGCAAGCATAGGGATGTTAAAGATGGTCCTCCAAAGAGGAATATTGTCTATGCTCTCCAATCCAGGGGTGATCAAGAATTATCTTCTTATATCCCTTTCTAGTATGTGTTTCTTTAATGACTAATTAAAATTTCCAGAATTTCTTGTGATTTTTATTTGCCTTGTTGGTTAAAATGTTTTTCTTACTATGATGAAATGATCTTAGAAAGACATGTGTAGCTTACTCCCAAATGGGGGATAGTGAGCCCTTTTCATGAAGTTTTTATATGATTATATGTTGCTATGGTTCTCAGTGAATGTTATGAAGGTGGGTATACCTTATTGATAATTGACCTAGCTTCATGAAGTTGTCTTTTTCTGTGACCTAATTGTGTCAATGATCATTCTAGGCTCCATGAAAAATTTTGAGCACGTCGTAGCTTGTAGGTATTAATTCTCCTTGGATTCAGTAAGAATGTTTCCTTCATGCAAGATTAATTTGCATTAGACATGTCTAGATTAGAATTGAAGTTCCCTTTATTTGGGTATGTGCATTTAGATATAATCCATATACGATGGGATGATAGTCTAGAGTTGTTCCTCTAAAGAAGTGTTAAAGAAGGTGTCATTCGAGGACGAATGTTTCCCAAGTGGGGGATATTGTAAGGACCCCAAAATTATATAAGTTTAATAGGGACTCTCATGTGCTTAAAGAGTCAATAACTCATGTTTAAGATGTGTCACAGCTTGTAGAATTTAGTTTGAAGAGGTTTGAGGTCAAATGTCAAAGGACGACCAAGACATCCGTAAGCTAGTCTAGTTGAACTAGTGTGTAGTAGAGTTGTTCACTGGAGTTTTGGAGTATAGCATGAGGGTGAAAATGAGCATCGAGGATTCCTACACATATAATGACATGTAAAGGGTCAAAATATTTTAGTAAGACTCCCCGGGGACCATGCTAAGGGTCCCCAAAGAAGACCCAGACGTTCGCCTAGAAAGCTTCCTCGCACCAATTTGTGGAGGTAGTTGACGTCGCGCCTGCAACACTCAGAGGGAAAATTTTACACTTTAACGCAGGGACAAAGAGAACCATTCTTTCTCAAATAAAATTCCAGAATCAAGAATTTGAGGTTACACAGCGATGCAGTGACTTTCCAGATTTGGTCGCGTCATTTATAAGTCAAATTAGAATTGGTTAAATGGTCCAATAGGTGCAGGGGTCTTTTGGGTACTTTAAGGATTAATTATTGGAGGTTATTTTAGTGGTTTGAAGTGTATATAAGCAGTGAAATAACCATTTAGACTCTAGACACCAAACCAAAACCTCTCCCCTCAAGAACAACATTGAAAAAGAAGAGAACTTGGAGTCAACTTCTAGGGAGAAATTCATCATTGAATAAAGATGATTTTAAGGCTATAATCAAAGGAATGTGAAACTTATTAATCCATCGGTTCTTCTATTCATGGAGCACCCACAGTTTCCCTTATTTGTGTATTTAAAACACCCCAATTTGGATAGGGTTGTGATTGAATTATGGGTAAGGCTTGATTGTGATACCAATCTAGAGGGTAAAATTCAATCATGTTATATGATGATTATGTGATTTTTTCATGTGGTTTCATTGATATTTTCTACGTTGTGATGATGAAGGTTATCATGGTGGGTTTAGGACATTAGAGGCAAGATGACAGTTCTAAGTTGATCTTCATAGTTCAATTGTTTTGAATTCTAATTAATCATAATAGGATTACTGGGATATGAATTGAACTAGGACTTATTGATTAAGGATGATCTTGACTTGTAAGGTTCGAATTGAACCTATGTGATCATGTATGACTGATTTACCTTTTAATGATCAAATTGAATGAATTAACTTGTAATTTGCATATGGATCATGATGGAATGAAGTTAGCTTTTATTATAGGGCTCGTATGTCATGGTTGTTATTACTTTTGGGGTGAATTAATTATGAGGGGATAGTGATGATGTTATCTTTTGCTTTTACACTTAGACATTTACAAGCTAGGAGAAGCAATTTATGTCACAAATATGAATTCTTGGTTGACCTAAGAACCTAAAATAAATCAAGTCATGATAGACTTAGAAAAGTTTGAAGTTTAATTGAATAGTATTTTCTTGTGTAATTGACTTGGTAAGGTTAAACCAAGGTGTGATAGCTTGATATATCTCATGGTAGCTTGAAATGGTGAATCTCATGGAGTCTAATACTCATGGTAGCTTGACATGGTGAATCTGATGGAGGCTTGAGTTGAAATACTCATGATAGTTTGAGCTGTTGAATCTCATGGTATCTTGGGATGGAAGAAGCAAGCTCTCCCATGTTTAGCTTGATCTTATATTGCAAGGATGCTTGGTCATGTTAGCTTGATTTGGTTAGGCCAAAACCATGTCATTGGAGCTTTAGGGGAAAGGCCTATACTCTCCTAATGTTAGCTTGATTTGCATGCAAGGTGCATTTATTGGAATAGCTTGAGATAGAATTATCATGGTAGCTTAGGGATGAGGATTTATGCTCCCCAATGGATTAGCTTGCATCTACATGATTGGTTGCATGGTGGTTAGGTTGGAACTATTGTATCCTTTATTTGTTAGCTTTGATTGTATGATGAGATGCTTTCCATGGTAGAAGGTCTATTATACTGGCATGTTAAGCTTAATAGAAAAGAGTGAACCATAAGTTAGCTTGGAGTAGGATATCCTACAGAAGTACTTAGTATGGATTGTAGTATAGGATGCCATTTATACATGGAAAAGTATGACTTGAAGCTACCTATGACACGACTCCTACATGAGGTATGCTTATCTTGGATAATTTATACATCGAAAAGTATGACTTGAAGCTACCTATGACATGACCCCTACATGATGTATGCTTATCTTGGATAATTTCTATAGTTGCTTTCCATGACATGATTAACTTAAGATGGAAGTTCCTTTTCGATATGAAACAGGTTTACGAGAGACTCATAAACTAAAATGAAAGGACATAGGGTGACTTCATGATATGCTTAGTGTGTCACGTAGAATGGGATGCCTCACATGCATTACACAAGTGTGCTTTGAGGTGGCCTAGGGGCATAGTTATCATATGTTATGATGAACTAAAGTCTTAATTACGAGGGTGAATTCTGATCAAGAATGACCAAAGAGAGGTGCTTAGCTTTGGAAGTAGTATGTGATGCTACCTTAGCCTTGAACAAGTATACTTGGAAGTGGCTTATGAAGTAGTTCATTTGAGTAAGAAGAACAAATGGTGTAAGTATGAACTTAAATATGATTTATGATTCTTTTTTATTCTTATGATACTCATGTTATGTTTATGCTATTTATCTCTTATGATTATGTCTATTATCGACTAACCTTTTGAAATATCTTATGTTTAGCATCATAGAGTCCATACTTGGTAAATTTCGTACTAATGCATATTTTGACTACATTCTAATCCAATGTAGGGTGTTGAGTATATTGAGTTTCTTTGAATGGTATTGTTTCCAAGGCTTTGAAGGAGTGAAGATTGGTGAATCTTCATAGCATCCGAGGACACCACCCCTATCTTGTCTTTTATGTTCTTTACTATGTTTAGATATTTGTGGGCTGTATCCGAAGAAATTTGTACTCATATTGTCATAGATAGTTTTTGATATATATTTTAGAAAGTCTTTCATTTTATGAAATTACTTCCGCACTATGTTCTTGAGAAAAAAAGTTTAAATTCTGTTCTACTTTTAATATGTATGCAAGAAAGATGTCTAAGGCTTGTACAAGACCTCCGAGAGGTCAAGTACGCCATGTTACTTCTAAGGGGTGCTCCCTAATTGTGACAACCATATTTGTGATGACCTAGATTACTCTCTTAGAAGTTATACGACGTCTTATACAAGCCCTTAGAATAATCATAATATCAAAGCATAAAATAATGAAGGAAATTTAAAACTTTTACAATCGAAGTCAACTTCTTTATCATAAAAGAACATAAGAGTCTAGACATATCTTGTTCACCACCTAATATAATAGAGATTAAAAATAGGGTCAAAAGACATTTTACATCAGTGAAGTCTCAAAAGTAAAAAATACAATAGAAACTAGAAAAGATAACATCTTTTCCTCACACTTGAGGAATCACCAAGCTTAGGAAATAGTCAATACAAGCTTCGATAGAAGGAAGAAGAATTCCTCAATGACCGGAAACTACACTCATTGTAAATATAGAAATATGGGTTAGCACATAAAGTACTTAGTATGGAAGCCATGCACAAAAATCCTTAAAACATTCAAAAAAGGGACATTTAGTTTAAATCATTCATTTATCAAGTTTAAAAGATATTAAGCATATATAAAAGAAACATAAGTCAAACTAATGTATAAGAAACCCAAGGCCGTACTAGTGAAATTAAAAAGGTAAGATCCTATCACCCTACAAAATTCTAACTATCACATTTAGGTGATCAACATCATACATATATTACTTTTAATCATCGATAGACTACATACATAAGTAAGGAGTGACCTTGTTCACATCATGTGACAAGTGAAGTCAACCTTAACATCGATACATATCATACATACACAATCCATAAGTCTTCATAACATCATAGAACATCACCATATCCTTGTTTAAGGACTACTTCTGCAATACATAAGTAAAGTCCCATACCCCTACTCATAATAAGCAGTACCTCGTAAGGAGTCATACGTAAAGTACATGTTCTTAAGATAATTATATTCTTACCATATACGTAAAATAGTCTTAACCGACATAAACCATAAACCTAAAACCTAAACACCTATGTGGGAACATAGTAATGGGATATTGAGATTGCTTCTAGAAACCCTAACTGCTAACGTGGGGGCTTCAATTTCATGATACACCATATTGGGATCCCAACTACTAGCGTGAAGGAACCCATCTCATACTCATATCCACTCAATGCAAATCTTAATTCCCCTTAAAAGTCATATTAAGGTTTTGGTTAAGTTCATGTTCATTAAAGAATGCATTAAAAAATTCAACAACATATAATCATAATATGTCATTAATTCATTAGGTGATAATCCTTTCAACCATAGATTCATCAACTTGTGACTAAACTTTGCACATCTTAATCATAGTGTGATCCTAAGAATAGTCTTTCAAAAAATCACAACAAGCTTACCATAGTCATAGTCATTCATACATCATCATGTGTAAGGGTTCGGTAATAAGGATCTTATAATCAAAGCCACCAATACACGATATTCATAGGATCATCACCATCTAGGTGAATCATGAGTTCATATGCAATCACTATAAACATATACAAATGCCATCAAATTAACCTTCAATGATAAGACTCAAGATAAACCCTAAATTCAAGAATTACCACATTGATTAGAGAATTATAATGATTCACAACATAATTAATTTAAACATAATCAATTATCAAGATTCCAAAGTCAACCAAGTCATACACTGGTTCATACTTTAGAAAGAATGGGGAATCGTGGGTCTAAGGGAAATTTTCATCAAAATCCAACAATAAATCTCTATTGTACTAATACATCATCATAATAAACCATACTAAACCCTAATAATACAATTTAGTTAGTTTTGGATGATAAGCCATGTTGAAGATTGAAAAACCCTAGGTTTGGGAATGTGGTAACTTGAAAACTCATTTGAAGGAGCTCTTTGGGTGAAGGTTCCCAATGATGTATAGTATACATACCTTAGGTCTAATTCCACAAGAAATTCAATAATAAATATGTCACACCAAGAGCTACCCTCGAGATGCGGACACAGAACCTAGGAGGACAAGTGATCCCAAGCTAACCCTGCTGGCATGATCATGAGCATACGAAAGATAATAAACTGAATGCGAAAGCTAAATCATAGTTTAAACTGAAAAGATGAGGAGGACCCATATTCTATGACTGAGATATTTGAAAACAATTAGTGTAATACAAAGGAAATATTAACTCAATACCAAGCTGAAACTAACTATATCTGAAATAAGCCTCTAACTTTCTAGAAATACTAGGACAAGCCCCAGGTAAGTCTAGAAAAAACTGAAATTAAATGAATAAAATACTGAAATGAACTCATGACTATTTTCCTTGGAGAATAAGGAATCACCACTGAATCAGCTGAACTGGAGATCGGAAATTGATCTAAGCGTGATCTGGATGTAGAGAACATGAACCTATATCACGAGAAAATGGAGCGCATGTATGCTTTAGTACATGGAAGGTACTGAGCATGTAGGATCGAATAAAGCTTAAATAAAACATAATTGAACACGCACAAAAGAAAGTATAATAATCTGAACATGGTATACTAAATTCTGAGCTAACTAGATGCAATGACCAAATTTATAACATGGTGAGACTGAAACTAACTAATCTATAAATGTGGCCAATGCAAGAGAGTCTGACTGAGCTGGTGAAGCTACTAATAACCGATAATAAAACCACATGAGCTAAATGAAGAGTCCAGTGTATACGCCCCATTGAGAGGACCCAATATACCCTGCTAGAGGTATAAAGGCATGCTGACGTGATCACTAAGCTTATTGCCCACAGAGGGGACTTACAACCTACTAGGCTAGTAGTTCTGCGACTAATTGGGTACGCTGAATCCTTGTCCAACTTGGTATTATGCTACTCCCAATGTATGATGTAATTAACTGATTATGAATGAGTTTTTGCAAATATTGAATAACTCATGAAAACTTAGTATGCAACATTTAATCTGATAATTATGCATTTATAATTGAGGCATGTATATCTAAAGTAACTGAAATATCTGACCTAGCATGTGTAATTCAAGGACTAAAGAAATACATAGATAGGGTTTTGAAATTTATGCAATAATCTTAGTAATAACATGATAATCAGATTTGGAACATATAACTAACAAATTCATGAAATTTTGTTGAAATTCTAAAACCCTGGGTGTAATCATAATATGGGGGTCAAGAATCTGACTGAAAACTAGGTATACAATGGGTGAAAGGAACCCACTAGCGAAATCCCACATGTCTGGTGATGAAATTCACAGAGAAATAGATTTTGGGGCTGGAACTGCGGAAACTTTGCTGCGTTCTTGAACTAGGGTTCTTGACTTTTGTCTCCTATATTGCTTCTAATTTTCTATGTTTTGATTTATGTTTTGGAATTAGGTAAGTTTTAGTTATGTTTCTAGGCTTAAACTGACTAAAATATGATGATTTAGGGTCAAAACAACGTATCTTTGGGTTTAAATAAAGTGAGAAAAGACCAAAAGACCCGTAAGTTAGCTGGTGTTGGACCAAACAACGAACTGGACTGAATAGTCCGTCATTCAATCGATGGTCCGCTGTTTGCGTCCGTAGGTTGGGTTTGTTCGATAGACCTTTACTAAAATGACCAGAACTTTTTACTAGAATGTCTGATTTTAGCAAGGTTGGTGGCTACGGAAAGCTACTCTATTTATCTATCTCTTGGTATATCATAGGACACCTATGCATTTTGTGCTAAGACTGATGATCATTTGAACTTGATCCAACTGCAGTTTCTCCCTAACTGTCTGCTAGTTTTCACCTAATTCATACCTACAGACCGTAGATCGAATGACGGTCCATGCAGGTCATCCTTTGTTCATGACAGAGGCTGGGTAATAAGAGTATCAATCAATGGACACCATCGACGGACCATATTTGATCTATGAAATGTCGGTTCGTGCGTGGGTCAAGACTTGGTCGATTTTGCTAAGCGGAATTTTTGGAGGGCTGCAGTGAAAATCTACGGACTTGCCGTACGGTACTATGGTCCGTTGATGGTAACCATCGATTGGACCTGCAATTTTTCTAAAATTATGGTTTTTTGTCTGTTATGAATATGGGGCATTACATTATCTCCCCCTTGAGAATATTCGATCTCGAATGAAGACAATACTATCTTGAATAGAGGGAGAGAGCTGCAATTCCTACTAGTAAACACTGAGGACTAGATTTCTGATTGAACTGAGTTCCAAGAACATGCAAATACACTGAAAATGCAAGTATAAACTGAGGGAACATGATTCTAAGACTGAATTTACACATGAATGCCATAAAAATTGAAGAGGAACAATTACCTCAAGCTGGAGTAGAATTGGAAGGAAAGAGGTAAGAACACATGGCTTTCATGGATGCTTCTGCTTCCCAAGTAGATCCCTCTGGGGACTAACTCTTCCACAAAACCTTGACTACAGTGACTTCTTTATTTCTCAACCTTATAACTTGACTTTCAAGAATATCAACTGGTACATCCTCATAAGAAGGTCTATCTTTCACTGCCACACTCTCTAATGGCACTACAGAAGCTGGATCACTCACACACTTCTTCAAGAACGAGATGTGGAAGACCGGATGCACTGCAGCTAAGTCTGCAAGTATCTCTAACTCATATGACAACTTGCTAACCCTTTTCATGATCTTGTAAGTGCCTACATATCTAGAACTAAGTTTCCCTATCTTACCACATCTCATCACCCCTTTCATAGGTGACACTTTCAGGATAACCCAATAATTAACTTGGAACTCTAATTCCCTTTTGCTTACATCTTCTTAAGATTTCTGACGACTCTGAGTTGTCTTAAGTCTATCTATAATGAATTGCACTTCGTCCACAACATGAAGGACTGAATTTGACCCTATCAAAGGTGTTTTTCCTACTTCAAACAAACCAATAGAAGATCTAGATATACGCCCATACAGTGCCTCATAAGAGGCCATCTGAATGCTGGAATGGTAGCTATTGTTGTAGGCGAACTCAATAAGAGGAAGGTGATCATCCCAAATACCTTTGAAATCGTCACACAAGATCTCAACATATCTTCTAAGATCTGAATGGTACGCTCTGCCTGTCAATCTGTCTATGGATGAAATTTGATTCTAAGGTTAACTTGAGTACCAACACCCGTCTGAATTGACATCTTGAAATGAGAGACCTCTATCTGAGATGATAGATAAAGGAACCCCATGTAACCTTAAAATTTCATTGATTTAAATCTTGTCATAGCCCTCTGCCGAATCTGTAGTATTGATCGCTAAAACGCGAGAAGACTTAGTCATCCTATCAGCTATCACCCAAAAGTCATGCTGTTTGAGAGTACGAGGTAACCCTGTGATGAAATCCATATTGATCACATCCCTCTTCCAAGTAGGAATATCGATCTCTTAATTCATACCTCTTGGTTTCTGATGTTCTACCTTGAGTTGCCTGCAATTGGGGCACTTACTCACAAAGTCTGTTGTATCCCTCTTCATGCCATTTCACCAATAGACTTCCCGAAGATCGTGGTACATCTTAGTGACACCCAGATAAATAGAATATCTGGAGTTATGGGCTTCTGCAAGGATATGCTTTCTTAACTCACCCACATCAGGAATATACAATCTACCCTCGTAGAAAAGTACACTATCTCCCCCTTGGGAGAAAACCTCCACTCTCTGATTGTGGACTGCACCCTTAAGTTCAAGCACAATTAGATCACTTTCTTACTTTTCCTTAACCTCCACTACCAAAGAAGATTCTTCCCAATTCTTAACTCTTACAACACTGTCTGATATGCTCATAAGGAGAACTCCCAAGCGAGAAAGTCTGTGAATATCCTTCACTAGATCCTTCCTTTATTCCTCAACATGGGCTACACTACCCATAGATAATCTTCTAAGAGCATCTGCTACTACATTTTCCTTACCGGAATGATAATGCACACTCATATCATAATCCTTAAGGAAATCATTCCATCTCCTCTGGCGAAGACACAACATTAAAATAAAAGAAGTTTCGTCCGGAATTTCTTCTAGGTCACTATTCATCATCTTGAACTGTTAGTTCAAAACCTACTAGAAGAGGTAATGTAACATATATACAATGGAGAAATAATTGTAATATAAAATACTCATAGTAACAAACTACTCTCATATATACATATATAAACAACACACATAAAAAGGACAAAGCCTATACGTAGACATATTACCTAACCTAGGGAGAAAGGATATAAAAACAACATTGGATGCTTTCTTTTTGTTTCCAACACACAACAATGATAATAATGCAAAAACAAAATTTAAAATAATAAAGAGGACTATATGCAGAAGGTTTGTCATCAATGAAGTAATGATAGATTTTCCAAACCACAACAGCAACACAGCAAATAAAGCACTTGAATATTTTGTAGAAAATTCTTATTCTCTCAAAGAGCAGAGAGTATATGAGCAAGTATTGGGATATTAGAGTGAATGAGCAATGAGAGAACTTGTGATGAAATTGAGTGAATGAGTGTTTTATAATGAAAGGAGGAGTCTTATTTATATAGCAAAGAGAGAGGGAGCACATAAGAAAAAGAAATGTTTTTAAGAAATCAATTAATATACTATTTTCCTTATTTTAAAGGAGAGCCAAATCATTTTTAAAAAAAATATATATTTCATTACCATATATAAACAAGTAAGAATAAAATTACAAAGAACAAAATACTTTTCTTAAATAATGAAGAACCAAATCAGATTTTTAAATAATATCCAAATTTTAAGCAAGTAAGAATAAAGAAAAGCCAAAATTGTTTTTTTACCATATTTAAATAAGTAAAAAATCAATCAATTTTTAAACAAGGAAAAATAGATCAATTAATATTGTCTTCTTTATTTTCAAGGAGCCAAAAAAAGATTTAAACATATTTTACTATAAACAAGTAAGACGTTAGGAAAAATAATATTAGTTTGCCACAAGCAAAGGACATTACAAATAAAAGGTTCTAATTTACTATCTGCAAATATCACAAAGAGGGGTTCTATGCATTTTTCTAGTAAGATAATTTTAGGAGAAGAAATAACAATACCAAATTGTCAGATATCTTGATCACAAAGAAGTCATATAGGTTTATTATTCACCTAAATAATTCCTTAAACATGCTCAAATAGAAAGAAACCAGAATCATGACAATATATCATAATAAAATAGATGTAAACAAAGAGGGAAAACACTCAAATTGGAGCCAGCAAATCAAATTCAAGAAGCATATGAGAATAAGAGAAGATCACGAACAAATTAAAACAAAAATATATTGATTCAAAAAATTTAATGAATTACAGTATAATCAAGCACGAAAGAATCATTAGATTACGACTATCCACATAGAACAGACATGAAAATGTATCTCCAGCTCGATAGTCAGAATTAATAAATTAATCAAGGGATGATACAATTTTACAATAGTACTAACCCGGACAGACCGGTTATGATCTGTTTTCAAAACAACCGAAATTTGAGGTTTCAAATAAATCTTGCTTTGTACACTGCTTGTTTGCTGGCTGGAATTGCAGATCGTGCTTTTTTTTGTTGTAGTCTCGTTTGATGACTCCAGAGTTCTCCATCGCTGCACGAAGCTGTTGTTGCAGGTCGTCTTTGCCGATTAGAGAGGCTTCCTGAGTTGCTTGTTTCTCGTTGCTGCTTCTCTTTGCTTGCAAATAGAAGAGAGAAAAAGGAAAAGAAAGAGGAAGGGAGAAGAAGTAGCGTAGGCAGCTGGATGCTGCTGCCGTCAAGATGCTCCTGCAGCCATTCTCTATTGTCCTCGCGTGGCTGCTGCTTTCTGTTGTAGAATGCCTGGCAGCTCGTCACTGCTGCTGGTTGTTGTCGACCGCTGCTGCTTGGACTTGATGGCGCTGGTTTCTTGTCGGTGTAGCTATACTGCAATAGAAAGATATGGGTCAAGGAAGGATGAGAAAAGGAGGGCGAGAGGGAGAGAGGAGTCGCCGGGGGAGAGAGGGGAAGAAGAAGATGGGAGGAGAGAGGCAGCCACCTCCATCTTCGCGGCGTTTGGCCAGACCAAGGAGAGAGAAACGGCTGCCTGGGGAGAGAGGAAGCGAGGGGAGCGGCTGGAGAGAGAAGAGTGTGAATAATGAATGAATAGGGTTTTAGTTCTTTTGGTGATAAAGAAAGAGATGAAAAAGTTGATCTCAACTGTTAGATTAGATAGAGATGGAGGGCTTCAATCTAGGCATTAATGAATTGAATGGAAGGATGAGAATAAAAGGTGAAATTTTAATATCACATTATTGGATATGGAATAACTAAAATTGCAACTAAATCGGCTAGAATTGAAAGGAAGAGAATGATTATAATTGAAATAAATTTTATTTGGAGTGGCTAGAATTGAAAGAAATTAGAATAGAATGGTTAAGATTTAAATAATTTTGAGGAAAATTTAGGAATTGCTTTTTAATTAAAATACCACTTATATCAAAATATTTTTGTATAATTGAAAATCACCTAAATTTTAAAACGTTTGAATGAAGTAATCATATCAAAATTAATTTTAAATTTTTAAAATATATTAATAATATTTACATTAATTTTATAAAGTAACTATGCTAAACTATATAATTTTTATGCAAAATTGACTGAAATTCCAAACTCTAAATGAATTTTAAAATACGTATTTAATCAAATAGCATTCCTAAAATGGTTAAAGGTTGATCAAAATTGGGTGTCAACATATATCATTGCATTTGCAGACCAAACATGCGTATCTTGATCACATCGTCCCTCCAGCTGCGCTTAGCGGTACTGAGGATAGGTCCGTGCACATTTTACGGGCCCTTTGTCTTTGTGACATCTAAGGGTTCGGTGATCAAAGGTTCCATGTAGTCCACACTTTCCTTTCGTACTCCAGCTCGCTGCAAAAATTAGTGATTAGTCCCAAAAAAACATCCATTCAACCTCGATGCACTCTAAGTCCTTCACATGGACGATTTCATCACCACACCTATATTTATGGGTACATCCTTCACCAGAGCATAGGCCAAGCACACATGGTCCCTCGTCACTTTAGTGAGATGCAACCCAGGTATCAAGCAATCCATTACTAGTTTTATCCACGAGCTTCACAATTCATTTGAACATAAAGATAGGATTGATGATAGCTACAATGCCCATTCCTAATACATTTCGTAGTTGACTGTGCTCCACACAGAATCAAATCTGGTGATAAGGAGAATTGATAGTAAATCCTGTTAGGACATCAAAAGGGGCATCTACAGTAGCCAATATATTATTTATAGTTGAGGATGTAGAGGGACAATCAGGCCATACACCGTTACAAAGTGAGAACGAGCATCTGGTTTTCAATTTGCATAGGATTCTGAACCACACTAACATTGCACTTTGTTGGATCATGAAATATGAAACCCATGTGTACCTATTTTAGGTAGCACATAATTCAAGGGAACTCCTTATGTAATAGCATATAATCAAGTATCACATTTGAAAATTACTTGGCTTCAGTGTGTCATTCAATTCATTTTTTCCTCAGATGTGATTGCCTTAGCCCCGTAGCATTGGGCTTGTCCTTGTGAAATTGCAGGTGCTGGGGGAATGGTTGTGGTCATTCTACCTCTGCTAGACGAAACTGTTTCCCTAGATCTTTGTGTGCCAGACATGATATACAGGTCCACGACACAGTTGTCGCAGACATGCCTTGTGAATTCCGCTTAGTCACACAGGAGAACTTGTGATCAATGGATGCAAGTCCGTGACACGCTCAATTCGTAGATTCTACGGTTAATCCGTCACAATTGTCACAATTCTCAGCAATAGGTACGTGATGCACATCTTTCATGGACATGGCTTGTGATTTAATTTATTATTGAACGGCCATCACCTTGCAGAAACAAGTCCACAATGCGGTAAGGTCGGGGACCCCACTATTTTTTGCCCAAAATTTCCCTTGTTTTTTTTTTGAATTAAAAATTACAACATCTAAAATATATAAATTAACCTAGAACTAAAAACGACAAGAATTAACCTATCAAAAAAAATCTTTATAATAGAAAGTCACGGGTTGACTCTCGAGTAGCGTGTGATTTAACGTAATGGCACAACTCAACTCCCCATCATTCATTGCTCAAATCCATACTCTTTTCTTCTCTATCCACCTCTTGTCCAAAGTAATGTTTCAGCCTCTGTCCATTATTTATAAGTGTATACCATTTTTCTTTGTTCTATAACGTACAACTGCATAGTTTATCATGTACACCACCTCAAATGATTCATTCCATTTTGACTTCTTACGTAGAAAAAACCCGACCTATAGTTAAACAATAATACGTTTTTTCTAGGCTCTAAGATTCGGGAGACAATATGCTTATGATGTCATAGATCTTTGCATTTTATAGGAATGCAGTTTGAATTCCTCCAATTCATGTAGATGGACCATTCTTTTTGTCCCTGCTAATTCCAGATCCAAATTTATGTTCTTCACTGCCCAATAAGCTTGATGTTCTAATTTAACTGGAAAGGAAAAGGCTTTAACAAACACCAAGTACTAGGGAGAAGTTCATATTCGTGTCTTATTGGTTTTCTTGTTCTCCTATAATGAATCTTCAAAAATTCATTGCCCAATCTTTCCTTTAAGCATTCACTATTTTTTGGAAAATCTTCTTCACTCCCGGTTGATACTTTTACACGACCAATTGATATGTGAAGTGTGTCCCTCCATCACAGATTTTTGTTGGGTTTTATTTGTCCTAAATTTCTTACCATAAATAGGTTTTCCTTTTAGGAAAAGGTTTTGGATTGACTAATCCTTTTCTTGTAGGAAAAGGTTTAGAACTCTATAAGTAGAGGAATGTTCCTTCTAACTTAATCAGCATTCACAATATAGTCTTAAGGGCTTGAGAGTTTTGGTTAGGGGGAGAATTTATGGGTCACAAGCTTGATATGTTATCACTTGTGTGAACCTCCCATGTATTCCGAGTGAATTGGTTGAGGTTGTTTCTCTCTGTATTTTGTACTCTCATATTTATAGTGGATTGCTCATCTCCTTTGTGGACGTAGGTCGATTGACCAAACCACGTTAAATCTTTGTGTCTTTTGATATATATCTCGTTGTCTTCTTACTTGTGGTCTTTCGAGGTTTGCTTTGCTAGCTTCCACATTTACACCTACTTATTTTCGGTCCTAACAATTTTTTCACTAGTATTTCCAAATCGACTAAAGATATTTATTCAGAATCTTTTTACCACTTTAGCATCGTTAGTCGGCATAGGTACTATCTCAACCCACTTTAACACATAGTCCACAACCACAAGTGTGTATTGATTTCCATTTGATGGAGGGAATGGTCCCATGAAGTCGATCCCCATACATCAAATATTTCTACCTCCAAGATGTTATGCAATGACATCTCATATTACCTTGAAATAGTCAATATCCTCTTGCATTGATCATAACTTTTCACATACCCTGCAACATCTTTAAAAAGAGTAGAACAAAAAACCTGATTTGAGCACTGTCCTGCACTGAGAGCACCCCCTACATGGGATATTGCCTATTCAACCCTAAATGGGTCTTATGAAAGAATGACATTCATTCATCGCATAGATACTAGAAATAGTACGGATTCAAAACCATACGATTCAAAATATTTCAAAACGCAAGCAAAAGTCTAAGTTTCACATGACCATCTTAGACCTAATATAAAAAAACATAACAGGGACACATCCACTTTACAATTGAATTCTTAATAATGGCCACTACAAACAATAAAATTCCTTATCCTCGATCTGTGAGGACATACCAAGTCTCGGAGAAAACTATATCCAAGCACTTGAGTCCTAATAGAACCAATAACTTGCCGGAACCTACACTTGTAGTAAAAACATAAAATATATGGGTTAGCACACAAAAAATGTACTCAGTATATGACCATAAAAAAACATGCTTTAAAAGGGATATTTAGTTTGAAACCATGCATTATGCCACTTTTGAAAATTCATTGTACAATAGAATAACAAACATACAAAACAAGTATAATCATCATACAACAATAATATCTCATTTAAATAATACAAACATGTAAGCCATTACCTTTACCTCTTAACCTTCACCTCATCTAACCATCATGCCATACCCTTTACAATGTATGGATAACGCTCCATACCACCATCCACACTAAGGTCACCAAAAGTGAACTCAACCTTCAATCCTTTCCACATTAGGAGCATTACATAAGAAAACCCTTAAGTCATAGTTGTGCAATGTGTAAGTAGCATCCCGTAATACTACTCTTACGAAGTACATGAAGTCACCATAAGAAAGCACATTCATATACAATAAGGAATGATAAGAGAGCAACTCATGATACAATTCAAGTATAGCATGCATCTTTACATTTAAGTATTTAAGAGTCAACATCACTGAATCAATTTATTTATAGAACTTTAATTCACTAAGGACACATTCACTTATTAAGGATACATTCATTCATTAAGGAAACATCATTCATTCTGGACACGTTTATTCGTTGGTCATTACGACCTTAGAGAAGTCACTATAGCCGTCTTGAGGCCTACTCGTGCCATGTATGGATAGAATCTCATACTAATACCCACACTTCATAGAAATTCTCAAGAGTCTACAATACACATCTCACATGATGGGAATAACCATATAACCGACATAGATCATAAGATCTAGTTCTTGTAATCCGATGTTCTATCCCTACATTGGAAAAAGGTGGTCCCTTTGTGTAAGGGATACCAGTAATATCAGCTTGGATTAACTCGAATCCACTTTCTAATATCCTATGCAGGCACATAGTTATGGGATATGAAACACGTTAATCAAGATCCGGCCTTACATTGGGAAAACCTTCATCTAACCACATCCTCTCGGTGCTTAGCCTACATTACCATACACTAAATTCATTAATATTACATTGGTGTGCTCTAGAGGGACACCAAAATAAGGACTATTGACCTAAAGCACATACACATGAAAGGCCACCACAATTTGGTCTACTGATTCAAGGTATAAAGATAGCTCATTGATCTTACTAGAAAGAGCCACCACCATTAGCTCTACCACTCCTAGGTTCATCATTTCACACAAGTAGGAGGCCACGCCAATTAGGTCTACCGCTTCAAGGTTTCACATTCATACACAAGGAAAGGAGACCATCATTAGGTCTATCGGTCTAAAGTTTCACTTTCATATTAGCACCTAGACTCTTCATGAAATGCTACCATTCTTAGGTCTACCATCACAAGGTTTAGCCAAGATTAATTCATCATTCATTCAACTCACCAATACATCAACAATCTACCATAATTTTCCATAGATACTGATTCTATTCAAAAAACTAAATCAATTTAGGCATAATTCATCAACGTTCATTCATGATCAATCACCCGTATCATAAGGAACAATTTAAGAAATTGAGAGAAGTCATGGGTTCATAAAGTTTTTCATCATAAATCCTAAATCAAATAGTAATTCAATCATTCCGATGCCATTAGTAACACTCTGAAATTGTTTGATGAAACAACCCATGATTTTGAGTAAAACTTGTTTTTTTCTTAAACTTTTAAATTGGCTCTAGGGTAAATATTACCTTAGATAAAAGATCATCATACCCTATTAGATATAATCCGACGAAAATTGGAGAATAATTTTTTATTTCAGAGATGAAGTCTAAATTAGGATTTTAATGTTTTAATACTTATAAAATACATTAAATGACTTAAAATAACTATCCAGAAACTAATAGGGGCTTTGAATGAATTTACCAATTCACACGCACAATGATCGAGTTTAGACAACATACATAGGTTCCATCTATGAATCCCAATCCAAAGACCGTAGATAGGTCCACAGAATGTACTATCAAACTGTGGTTTTGTTCAAAGACCCTTATTTAGGGATCTTGACCTATGGAGACCATTTACTGGGCATGGATGGACCTACAGGTCGTGGACCCTTTTCGTAGGTCACTCTCAAATTGGCAACTTCAAGGTTCCCTAGGGGTCTTGGAGTTTCATCTTAGGGTCTTCCTCAAGGACCCTTAAGGTGATACTTGAGGAGTCGTACCTTGAAGTCTAACCCGTAAACATCTCAAATATGGCTCGGGTTAACATAAAACCACATCCAACCTTACATCAACCCTAAATGCAGATACGTTAGGCATTGATTTCACTAGTTCAGTTTAGGATCGTTACATTGTCCCACACTTAGGAACATACATCCTCGAATGACGCTTGAACACATTAAGTGGTAAATATTAAAGACTAGCAGCCCACGATCATACAATAAAAATCAAAATAATACACAAAATTAGGAGGAAACATTAGCTCCACATCAATAAGCTCCAACAAACTTAATGCAATTCAAACAAGTAGGAACTACATATACAAACACATTATGCATCAAAACTTCACATTTCTCATTTCATTGGAGAAATTTCCTTCTCCATATCACATCATGCTCATTACAACATCATTAGCAAAATATTCAACACTTTAAAGAACACATTTAAACGTGCTCAGCAGGTCAACTAACGAAGTAATTACGTAACTCATTATAGATGCATGTCAACATGAGGAACACATTTATGAAAACTTATCTTTTTCATTACATAATAATTAAAATAAAGCATGCATAGCATAAACGAACCATTGAAAAATCATTAACACTCATGACTCCAACCATGAAACAAGCTACAAGAAACTCTAGGTCTCAATCTTAAGTAGGAATAGAAGGAAAAGAAAATGATACTCTTATAACCTTACCCTTTAACATACTATCCCCCACTTAATAGAAACCCCAACTAAGGCAACTAAGATGAACACAGGACCCCAAATACATCTTTAACTATCTATAAGGAATCATTACTAATAGAGCTTTCAAACTAGGAAGGTCCTCATTAAGCAACGCTTGCTCACAACAACCTTACCAACACCACTCAAGGTCACATATGAGTCTACCAAATTGGGTCTAAACTCCTCAAACTCTTCACAACATCACTTCTTTCAATTCTATTGTCTGGAAAAAACATCACTAAACTTTCACACTCATCTCATAAGTATGTTTCGATAACAAGGTAAATTATGATTATACTCTTCTTTAAATGAGTCTACTCACACAAAATCTATAGGTATCACTTAAACACCACTATTCCCCAAATCTTTTCTACAAACCTCAAAACTCCATCATGACGTTCTACCAACCTCATACATAACCATAAATCAACTCATCCACACCAACAAATTTCATTCAACTATAACAACTCTTACCTAGTCACATTACAACAATAACATCTCTGCTTACCTCTTCTCGCTCGAATCCATGAAGCATCAACCCTTTAAGTAGTCACATCTAGAAGACCACCGAACATGGAATGAGATAGAGATCTTATGAAGTTTAGATTCATGGCAACGACACAAGATTAATGAAGAAAGTGAAGCTTTTAACGTCCTATAGCCTCGATGTGTCACAATTCACACCAATGAACCACACTCCACTAGACGTCGCATGTGAGACATCAACCCAAGAATCATTACCAAAATCTTATGCTCTAATACAAAGTTTTCACACCTCAAGAGCACCCCTTGACGTGAGAGGGCATACTCGACCCGAAGGGGGTCTTATATAAGCCATATGGAATTCAATCATGGCATAGATACTAGAGATAGTATGAAATTAAAACCATATGATTCAAAACATTTCAAAACATAAGCGGAAGCCAAATTCTAACATTGTCATTTTAGACCCAACCTAAAAAAAAATAATCGAGACACGACCCCTATGCAATAAAATTCTTTACAATTGTCTTAGAAAATAACAGAACTAGGAACAATAAAATTCTTTGTCCTTGATCTATGAGGACATACCAAGTCTTTAAGGAAACTCTATCAAAGAACTTCAATCCTATATAGAACCATTCACTTGTCGGAACCTACACTTGCAGTAAAACATAAAAAATATGGGTTAGCACACAAAAATGTACTAAGTATGATGAACATTCAAAAACATGCTTTAAAAAGGGACATGTGTTCTAAAACCATTCATTATTCCACTTTTGAAACACGTTTTACAATAGCATAAGAAACATACAATACACGTATAATCATCATACAAACCATAATATCTCATTTAGGCTATACCAACATGTAAGTCATTATCTTTATCTTTTAACCTTCACCTCAAGTAACCATCATGCTATACCTTGTGCAATATATGGATGGCATCCCATACAACCATCCACACTAAGGCACCATAATGTCACAAAAAGTGAACTCAACCTTCAATCCTTTCCATCTTTACACATCAAAGAGTTAAAAGACATAACGTTACATAAGTCAAATTTTCACATTAGGAGCATTACCTAGGACAATATCTAAGTCATACTTAAGTCGAATACCATAGTACTACTCACACTAAGTACCCCTTTGAGGTCAACATAAGAAAGCCCATTCATATATAAGGCATGATAAGAGAGAAACTCATGATACGATTTAAGTATAACATACATCTTTACATTTAAACATTTAAGATTCAACATAACTAAATTACTTTATTTAGAAAACTTTTATTCACTAAGGACACATTAACTCATTAAGGATACATTTATTCATTAAGGACACATTCATTAATTAAGATCACATTCATTCATTGGTCATTAAGACCTTAGAGAACTCACTATAACCCTCTTGAAGCCTACTCATGCTATATATGTATAGCATCCCATACTACTACAAACACATAAGATAATTTCTCAAGATACTCAATGCACATATAACATGATGGGACTAAGCGTTAACTGACATAGATCATGAGAGATAGTTAAGGAACCTGGTGCTCTATTCCCACACTGAAAAGAGGTGGTCCTTGTGCCTATGGAAGACCGGTAATATTAGCTTGGATTTACTTGAATCCATTGTCTAATAATCTCTGCGGGCACATAGTTATTGGACAAGAAAGAAGTTTATTGAGATTCCGCTTAATGTTGGAATAACCTCCATATAACCATATTCGCTTTTTGCTTGGCCTATATTCCCATAGAGTAGATTTATTAACATTAAATTGGTGTACTTGAGAGGTCTACAAACATTAGGACTAGCGACCAAAAGTACATACACATGAAGGGCCACCACTATTAGATCTATGGATTCAATGTAGAAGGATACCTCATTGATATTACTAGGAATATCCACCATTATTAGGCCTACGATCCTAGGTTCATCAATACACAAAAGAAGGAGGCCCCATCATTAGGTTTATCACTTCAAGGTTTTACATTCACACACAAGGAAGGGGCACCACTATTAGATCTACCGGACTAAGGTTTCACATTCACATTAGCACCTGGACTACTAATGAAAGGCTATGACCATTAGGTCTACCAACACAAGGTTAAGCCTACACTAATTCGTCATTCATTCATTTATACTAAGGCTAGCGACAATATTTCTACCAATAAAATATATTCCTTCATTCTTTCATAAAGAGGTTACCAACCTTAGGCCTAAAAATTCATGATCATTTAGAAATGAATTCAATATACATTCGTTATTCTAGAAGATGATGCTCTAGCATACAAATTAAATATATGCATTAACCTTTACATTCATTTATACAAGAAAAGGGTGCTTAAGACTAACAATTCAAGGTATTCAACATGTTCACATTCCATCATCATCATTTTTTCATGAGTCTTATGGGAGAATATACTTTCAGTCACAACACATTGACATCCTATGCAATTTCATCATTCTATCATTGGGATCACATGTGTGTGTGTGTGTGTGTGTGTGTATATATATATATATATATATATATATATATATATATATATA
>NC_028647.1:44195876-44233376 GCF_001406875.1 Solanum pennellii
TATATATATATATATATATATATATATATATATATATATCTCAAGACATAATTACCTAAATTTCATTTAATTCACATTCACACAACTAGAAAATAGCACCTCCACTTTTCAAGTAGATTAATATCAATTACAATTCTATTTAACATAAGGTTGATCACAATTTACCTTCAAGGCCTTGGGTCTCAACTCAACCACACACTAATACATAATAAATACATCAATAGTACACCGTGATTTCGCATAGATAATAATTCAACTCATTAATCTACATAAATATAGACATAATTCTTAAACATTCATTCATGATCAACAACCCACATTATAAGGCACAATTTAGAAAATTGAGATAATTCATGGGTCCATAGATTTTTCATCATAAATCATCAACAAAATACAAATTCAATCATATAATTCTGTTAGAAACGCTTTGAAATCGCTTGATGAAAGAACCCATGAGATTGATTAAAAATTGGGGGGTTTTCCTGAACATTGAAAACTTTCAAATTTACTCTAGCGGGAAGACTAATAAGTATCATTATACATTATCATATAAAATCCCACGAAAATTTGAGAAGCAACACCTTGAAATCCCTAACCCTAGCATCAACTTGACTTGATCTCCAATGGAGCTATTCAGAGAAGATATTTTTGGAGAGAGGGTTTTTATTTGAGAAATGAAGTCTAAATGAGGGTTTTAATATTTTGATACTTTTAAAATACCCTAAATTTATTAAAATAACCCTTTACACATTAATAGGAACTTGGGGGTGGATTTACCAATAGACTCCCACAGAAGCCGAGTCTAGACAACACACATGTGCCATCTACGAAACCCCATCCATGGACCGTGAATGGGTTCAGGGGAAGAATATCCAATCGTGGTTTTGTTAAGAAGCCCTCATTTATAGGTCTTGGCCTATAAAGGCCAAACATAATTCGTTTATGGAGCTACAAGGCGTGGACCCCTTCCGCAGGTCACACTCAAATTAGCAACCTCATGTTTACCTTGGGGTCTTGGGGTTTTGACTTAGGGTCCTCCACAAGGACCCTTAGGGTGCTCCTTGGGGAGTATTAACTTGACTCCAAACCCCTAAACACCTAAACCGTGGCTCGAGCCAACATACAACAACATAAAACCTCACATAAAACTCAAACACACACACAAGTTAGGCTCTAGTTTCACTAGTTCGTTTTTAAGATTGTTACAAGTACCTTATGTGTAGTGTGCTCACCTCCATGATGACCCCTTATGAAGATAAGTGGAAACTATCCATCAGCTGTATCATATCATATGTATAACCGAGCATCATAAATCAAGATCCTCTTTTGATGTGTGGTTGCACCGTTTGGGAAGAATCCACCCACCAAATAATTTACAGTATCTGCATACTATAATAGTTTTGTCACCTCTAGTGCCAATAGTTGTTGATTAGGTATCTTTTATCAAATCTAAATTTCCTTCCCCACATGGTACACACTCTCCGACCTGGACAATTGCTCTGCAATCTGATTTTGAGAATCTCTTCAATCCTTGATCTCCATGTCAAACTCGTGCAAAACATAATCCACATAATCAACTGCAACTTTTCATCGTTCTTATTGTAGAGGTTCCTGATAGTTGTATGGAAAGTATAAACAACAATTTTACTCCCTACCATGGAAGATCTAAATTTGTCAAAATTATAAACCAAGGCTAGCATTTCTTTTTTGATTACCCTATAGTTAGCTTAGGATGCATTCACAATTTTTCCTTCGTAATAGATTGAGTGAAACACTTCTCTTTATTTTTTCCTTAACACTGATCCTATAGACACATCACTTTCATCATACATCAGCTTAAAATAAAGCTCTCATTTTGGGGAAGTCAAGATTGGAGATTCTTTCGACTTCTTCTTCTAGGATTCAAAAGCTTGAATGCACTGCCCATCGAAGACAAATTTCATATCCTTTTCTAGGATACTACACAGGGGTCTTGTTGTCTTAGAGAAAACTTTGATGAATCTCTTGTAGAAACAAACATGACCCAAAATAACGTGACAACCCTTTAAAAGAGACTAGAGGAGCTAACTTTTCTATGACTTCTGCTTTGGCACGTTAAACTTCTAGTCCTTGCTTTAACACCTTATGTTCCAATACGATTCCTTCCTTCATTAGGAAATCACAATTTTCCTAGTTTAGGATGAGACTAGTTTCCTCAAATCTATTAAGCCCCTTGTCTAAATTCTTCATACACATGTCAAAATACTCCACAAAGAATGATAAATCATCCATTAATATCTCCACAAAATCTTCGACCTTATCATGAAAGATGGCCTTCATTCATCTTTGGAAGGTAGATGTGGCATTGCATAGCCCAAATAACACTTGTTTGAAGCCATATGTCCCATACAGACAACACAATATTGTTTTGTCTTAGTCCTCTGGTACATTCACAATTCGGTCGTATCTATTCATCTAGGAAATAATAATATTCTTTTCCAGCTAACCTATCAACCGTTTGATCGATAAAGGAATAGGGTAGTGATTCTTTTTGGTGGATTCATTCAGTTTCATTTAATCCATGCATATTGGCCACCCTATAAATGTCCTGTTGGAATCAATTCATTCTTTTCATTGGTGATTACTGCAATGCCTATTTTTTTAGGTACACAGTAAATCAGGATGACCTAATTGATGTCTAAAGTCGGGTATACAATACCTTTATTTGGAAATTTAATCACCTACATGCGCAAAACTTCATTCGTCACTAGGTTTAAGTTGCTCTGGGGTTGTAGACTCGACTTGTGGCCTTCCACCGTGTGAGAGGTTCTAAACTCGTATAAGAGTATATTCAGGTTGTAAACGTCTGGGAAAACATCCCCAAGGACCATCTGAGGGTCCTTGAGAAACGACCCTTCAAAAGTTCCCAAGCAGTCAAAAACCAGCCCTACCTATAGAGGCAATCGCTCAGTTGGTCAGTCGATGCCCCGTAGGTGAGGGGGCGTAGGTGGACACTCAGGCGTGGGAGAGGAAAATCCAATTAGCAGCCTCACTGCAAAACCACGGACCAACAGGATAGTCCATTGGTTAATGGACGGGCCATCGATGGCCATCCGTTTGTGAGGACTGCCTTCCTGCGCAGTTCACTGTTATGTTAGGGGTGAAGTTGTAAATTCACACCACACCCAAACAGGAAGTTTGGAGTTTTGTTAAGGGTCTTTTGGGTATTTTAAACATGTATATAGGCCTTTAACACTTAGAAGACTTCATTCTTCAAAATTAAAACCCAAAATCCCTTAGAAATTCCCTAGAGCTCCATTGAAGTCAAAACACAAGGAAGAGCTTGGATTGGAGATTTTAGTGGTGATTCTTAATAAAAATGGAGGATTATAATAATTGAGGCATGATTTTTTATCCTTCAAACTCTATTTATCAAGGAGCCCAACTTTCAAAGAGGTTTTCTAAAGTTTTCCAAAATGAATTGTCCAATTTCATGATTTATTCATGGGTTCTTACATTAAAGGTTTTAATGCATTGTATATTGATTGAATTGTTGTGAATTATATTATTTTAACTCAAATAACCTACGAACCTATGTAATTGATGGGTTACAAGATTTGGACTTAATGCTTATGAATTCTAGTATAGTTTTCTATGGGCTAGTGAATGATCTAATAATTGTTTTGAATTGATGTCTCGGTTTTCATAGATTTATAAATATATATTGAATTTACCTAGTTTCATTGAATATCATAGTTTATGTATTAATTATTGGTCATGGCTATGGGTAAAGGCCTTATGATAGTGAATTGGATGATTTAGCATTCAATTGAAGTGTTGAAGATGGAGTGGTGGTAAGCTCTACTAATTCTCTTTATTTTATGTTAATTAGACTTCAATTATGTTGTGATTTGTATTATCCAATTATGGTGAAGGTATTATTTTCTTTACTTGCAATTGATGTGGCTTTGTCTGCGTTACTTTGTGTATTATGATGATCATGACCTTCTCGACAACTATTTAAAATAATATGATGATTGGTGTAGTTTATTATGTGAAGTATGATCATATAAACCTACATTTGAAGTAATGTTAAAGTATGTGATTTCTTCTATTCATGCTATTTAGGTGATCATATTAGATTATGACTATGTGTTCCTATGTGTAGTTTTAGAGTTGATGCATGATTCTTCTTAATTGGTTATGGAGTTTTATAATGGCTATATTGATGACGTTATAGTAGTGTAAAGGTTGAACTAAAGGTGATGAAGGTTGTGCTTACGTGCTTCTTGAATATGATATGCTATATGCAATGAAGTAAAGTATGTTTTGTCTTGTTTTGGTTTACTTGAATCCCTTACTTGATGCATGTATGAATGTTAATGTAACAACCCAAAAAAAAGATAAGACAAGAAATGCTTAATATGTCAAGAGACTATGATTAGACCAAGGTTCACATGGATTTGAGCTTGGAAAGGTTGGGTCCAACCATGTAGGGCTTTATAATACGAAAATTTACTTGAAGGAGTCTTTAACGGACTTAAAAAGGGAAAATCTTAGGTTTGGAGGGTCTAGTGGTGAAATGGTCTTTTTCAAGGATGAGGGTAGTATCGTAATTACACTAAATATATAATTAAATATTTAATAAGTAAGACGGAGGGTCAAATTGGGGATAAAGGGCCTAAAATTTGCTCTTGAAGAGAAGTCTTGCTCCACCCGGGTTTGAACCTAGGTGGAAGCAATGAGTTAAATTATTTTTATTTTAAGTTGGTAAATTAATGTAATTAATTTATATATATTATTTATTATCTGATTTAGTAAAAGTAAATCCGATTTTTAATAATTAAATAAAACCTTATTTTACTAAGTCCTAAACTAGACTCCTAAGCCTAAGAAAATTCTTCTCTTCCACGCTCATCTCTCTCTCTCACGTCTCTATCACTATCACTCACGATTCTCTCTCCCAAATAAATTCAAAAAACAGTAGGTAAACCAAATTTCTTCACACTTGAAGAACTCACACGAAATCACAAGAAAACAAACGTTAATTGCACACTAGGCTAAGGGAGGTTGTCATTAGAGTGGAGTTGATATTGAGGAGTCTTAGACGTGTTCTTGGGTGAAGTTTTTGGGCAGAAAGTCAAGATTTTAACGTCAAAAAGGCATATGTTTTCTTCTCTCTTTGTCCCTTTCCCAAGAGACCCCTTAAGATTCATATTATTTATCCGAAAAACTAGGATTGTTTCCCCTTTTGCATGCCCATGTCACTAGCTCCCAATGAATCATAGGTCGGGTATGATTGTTGGTAGATTTAGGTGTATATTATGTTTTCGTTATGAATAAGTTTATGTTTGTGTACTTGAAATCGTATGAAATATAACCTATGTGTTCTGAAACTATGTGCATGTGTGTGCCAAAATGTGGCAGTGACTATGTGTTCTTAGATTAAGGCTCCGAAATTGATAGTTATTTGGTTGTTATTTTACGTGCATAAACCTATGTAAATTGTTATGTTCATTAAAATGAAAGTATGGATGATTTAAGTATCAATCTTTTGAGTAAACGAATCGATGAATAATGCAACCCAAAACGTCTTAAATGATCTACAAATTACTCTATGAATTCAAGTGCCAGAGGACGTTCTCATACTTTTTTTACATAATTCTTGATACAATCTCTGATTTTTTTATCTTCTTGTAAACCCACGTATTAAATGATCTACAAATTACTCTATGAACTCAAGTGTAAATGTTGAAGAAAGTGAGCTTGAAAATGTGAAAAAATTTCTAGCAAATTATAAGTTTCTTTGGGCTAAAAATAGATGTATAGATCTGGAAATTTAAATGGATATTTATAAGGTGAGGTCATTATCAATCGAACTCGCGACCTCACCCTTTAAAAGAACTAAAACGTGAAAAAATGGGGTCAGGCGTGATTGATCTTGGGTGTACTGGTCTAATAAAATGGGAGGCGTGGGAATCGAACCCACGAACTCAAGGCAGCGAGTGGAAGCAAAGGCAAAAAATAAAAGAAAAGGAATGTGAGGCGTGGGAATCGAACCCACGACCTCAAAACTTTGAAGGAGAGTAAAGGAGAAAGGGAAAATAAAAAAAGAAAAGAAAGGTGAGGCGTCCAAATCGAGCCCACGACCTCTACGTAGGCTGTGAAATAAAAGAAAAATAAATAGAGGTCGGTGGGGTTTATCCCATAAACTTATGGTCTATACGAATTGGACAAGAAGAATTTAATGAAAATAATAAAAAGGGATGTGGGGGTTCGATCCCACAACCCCTCGTCCAAGTAAGAGGAGATTCCAAGGAGAAAAAACAAAGAGGGAATGTTGATGTTGGGGCTTGATCTGGGGTCCCAATGTTATGTGGAGTAAAAATAAAATCAATGAAAAATATAAGTGTTGTCCAAAGGATTCGAACTTGGGTTCCCTTGCCCAAATACTGTATTGATACATAAGTCATACATGAATTAAATGTTCAAAAATAATGCCACCTACTTGGATCGAAATTGAGTTCTTAGCATACATACAAGATGCATAGGTCTTGTACTACATAATCTTAGAAAGATATGAATCACTTAAACGAACTATGAATGAAGCCTCATGGCTTGTGTGTGTAGACCCATAGTCTAGCATACATTTAAAAATAAGTGAATCTAAGATGTATGCAATGTAATAATGAAACCCTAGAAGGGTTAAGTACGAGTGTAAAATACACTAAATGTCCAGGTGCATTGGCATATAATGAAATGACCAATGAAGTGATGAAACCATAGAAGGGTTAAGTAAGAGTGTGAAACACACCAGATGGCCAAGTGCATTGGCATATGATGAATTGAACAATGAAATGATTAAATGAACAATGAAATTGATGAAATGAACAATGAAATGATGAAACCCTAGAAGGGGTTAAGTAAGAGTGTGAAATACACCAAATGGCCAAGCGCATTGGCATATGATAAAATGAACATTCACGTAAAAAAAGATGAGTAATTATGAAAAGAATAAATTCTAATGTTAATGAATGTGGTGTCAACATGATATGAGGATAATGTAAAAGATGAGAGCAATCTCAAATGAGCGTAAGTAAATGTTAACAAATTGTACTCACATATGAAAGTGTAAAGTTAATGAAGAGACCAGTCTCTATGAAAACTCTAAAGAAAGGAATGAGATTAACATACTCAATACTAATGATGATATGACAAATCTTCTATTGAGCAATGATGTCCTCATACTAGAAGCCAGCTTCTATGACGTATGAGTTGAATGTAATAAAACTTTAACTGAGCACCGATAGACTAGCTATGAGCGGTGATGCCTTCTTTCAGGAAGGGCGTAGGTTCATGTAACTCTCATGAGATGAGACTGTCCGACATGCCGGATATGGGTCTCCTTAAATCACCTAGTCTTCAAACATATACTGCAAATATAAGAATCTAGCAGGGTTAAATTCCCATGTACGCTTGCATGCTTTGGGTCACTTTGGCCAGTGATTCCACCTCTTTTCGGTGTGGGATTCATGACACTGGATTTCATGATAATCACATGATCTATGGCGGTTAAAGTTAAATTTCCCAATGAATGAATGAGGCCAGCCTGAAATGATGCACATAATAAAACGAATGATACAAAAGATGTTAGGCTAGGATATTCAAGAGGTGAGTTAGACTGAAGTAATGACATTAGGTCATTCTTGGTCATTGCACAACAAACCCGATGAAAGACTTAAACTACATCCTAGGTATAGCTAGTGTTTACACTGGCCAATGAATGAAATGAAATCAACTATGTACGAATAAATGAAGCAGACTCTGTGTTTGCTAAAGCAGACTCCCTAGTTGAGCTCTTATATGTTTAACCCTCATTTTGGGAAGTCTTAATGTCAAGTCCATGATTCCAAGTCTCATGGCATACGAATAAATGATATGAACAATGTTATGTGTTATATAAATTATGATATGTGCTATGTGTACGTTGTTTCGTGTTGTGTGCAAAATGTTAAGTATGATGGTTCATGTTACTCTCATGGCATAACTTTCCTAATAAAAATTTGGAAATATCATAAAATTTCCTAATCCAAATTTAGAAAGTTCACTCACTTTCCTAATGTATATTTGGAAAGTCCACTGACTTGACCTGCTATAATCATGTTGCTAGGAAAGAGTTATTATTACTCATACATTCCCTTGGTGTGTGCTTGCATATACCCATACTTAGTACAAGAGTGTACTAACCCTATACAACTCATAACTTTTAGGTCCAGGTGCAGATGGACACTAAAGCTACAGGATCAAAGTTGCAGCTATCGGGATATCGAGCATTCATCTGGACTTGGTAGGACCTCATGTCGAGGATGATTGTCCATTTACAGTCTATCTTAGTTGTACGATTAATCTAGTAGAGTATGTTCCACTAGAGTTTCTTTCCTATTTTTTTTAGACATTGTAATGGTGCCATTTTGGTAAATACATCTTTATCCTTATACTAAACTGCTTCTTTCATTTGATGATCTTAATGTTAAATGGTTGATGGCGAACAATTAGATATGTAATATAATGTTTAGTAAACATGTTTGGAAACAAAAATGTTTAAATTTTCCGCCAAAATTAACCTAGATGAAGTAAGAATGACGTATGTAGGCTTGGCTGTGACCTCTGAGAGGTCAACGACGCCGGTCTCGTCTGGGGTCTAGATCCTAGTCGTGAAAATGTTTGTATCAGAGCAATAGGTTAAATTCCAAGAATAATAATTTCACATCAACCACATTGAGGAGTTTCTAAGTCATGGTAGTGAAGTGCACCACTATCCTGAATTACACTCTACATGATGTGTAGGAAAATTTCCCTTCTTTTGATCTTATTGTGCCTTTCCTAATGTATTATTTTCTTTGTGTTATGACCGTGTCTAACACCAATCCTTGTTGTTTACATATAATGAACACTAGGAGAGCTATTGGTCAGAGGAGAGGACTAGCAGCTGCTGGGGACGATCAAGTTCCACCCTAGGATCCACTTGAAGGAGTGGCTATGCCGGTTAACCCTTTTGGGTTGACTATTGCAAATGAGCGGGAATCTCTGGCCTAGATGGAATAGGCAATCACTATGCAGGCCCAGGTGAACCAGCAGAATGTCCAAAGGGAGAACCCACCAATACGTAGCATAGCTGACATGCTACTAGACTTTACAAGGATGAATCCTCCTATTTTCACAGGGTCCAAGACTTTTGAGGATCCCCAGGAATTCATGGATGAGGTACAAAACATTTTGGGGGCCATGGGGGCCACAGATACTAAGAAGGCTGAGCTGGCTTCCAATAAGCTCAAGGATGTTGAACAGACTTGGTGCAAGATGTGGCAGGATAGACGAGATTTTGGCGAAGTTTCTGTCACGTGGGAGATGTCGAAGACGGCCTTCCTGGAGAGATTTTTCCCTAGAGAGATGAGAAAGTCAAATGTTGAGTAGTTTATCAACCTTACATAGGGATTAATGACAGTAAGGGAGTATTCCCTGAAGTTTGTGAAACTATACAGGTATGCTGCTTCTCTTGTGTCTTACAACAGGCACGAGATGAATAGATTCTTGACAGGGATTGCTGAGGATCTCAAGGAGGAGTGTAGGGCAGTTATGCTTCATGACACATGGACCTTTCAAGGATTATGGTCCATGTCCAGCAAGTGGAGGAAAGCAGAAAGAGGAAGCACACTAAGGTAGGGAACAATCCAAGGCAAGCCGAGGAGATTTTTTCATGGAAGAGTAGTACTGCTTTTATGGATAAGCCCAGGCTTAAGAAGGGACTCTCCCACCAAGGGGAGTCAAGTTCCTCCAAGGGTCTCTATGATAAGAATTCTGAGTCCAAAGTTAAGAGAAACAATGGAGTAGATACACCTCAGGAGAGACCACCTTGCAGGAAGTGTGGAAAACTACATGGAGGGGAGTGTATGGTGGGCACTAACGCTTGTTAAAGTTGTGGCAAACCGGGTCACATGGTGAAGGATTGTCCGAATAGGAGAAGTCAAGAAGAAGGGAAGGAGAGAGATCAAACTAATGGTCCAAGTGAAGAGGCTCCAAGGAGGCAATGATTCTTCGCACTCAAGTCTAGGGGTGCGAGGTAAGGCACCTCTGGTGAAGTCTTGGGTGAGTAGCCTTAATTAGTCCTTCAAATATTTGACTGTCTATGGTATTTATGCACTAGTATGAGGTTAATATGTTTGAGTCATCATGTTGGTTGCTGATTTGTATGATCTTACATGTTCACTTATGTTGTATGCTTTGATGAGACTAGTTTAGGAAAGAGTTCCTTAGTCTATTAATGTGAAGCTACTAGTAGATTTCAAGGATGTACACCACTATGTTAATATGTGAATCAGATATTCACCAATGGGGAGTATTGAATTACCTAAGTACGCATACATTTTATAGATGACTTACTTATTGTTAGTAAAGAGTAGTGTTATTTGGGTACAAATGTTCCGAAGGGGGGATAATGTAATAACCCTAAAATGGATAAGATAAGAAATGCTTAATGTGTCAAGAATGCCTATGATTAAACAAGGGTTCACACGGATTGATGCGCGTAGAATCAGACCAACCTTTGCTACAGCCAAGCCAATTAACTTGAGGAGTTAGTTGAGATCATAAAGGTTGGGTCCAACCATGTAGGGCTCTCAAATACGAAGATTTACTTGAAGGAGTCTTTACCAAACTTAAAAAAGGGAAAATCTTAGGTTTCGAGGGTCTAGGGGTAAAATGGTCTTTTTCAAGGCTAAGGGTAGTATCATAATTACCCTAAATATAAATTTAATTTTTTAATTAATAAGGTGGAGGGGCATTTTGGAGAGAGAGGTCTGAAAATTGGCTCTTAAAGTGAAGTCTTGCTCTAACCGGGCTCGAACCCAGGTGTAAGCAATGAATTAAATTATTGTTAATTTAAGTTGGTAAATTTATGTAATTAATTTATAATTATTATTTATTAGCTGATTTAAAATAAAAGTAAATCAAATTTTCAATAATTAAATAAAACCTTATTTGACTAAGTCCTAAACTAAACTCATAAGCCTAAGAAAACTCTTCTCTTCCACGCTCATCTCTCTCTCACGACTCTATCACTCTCACTCATGATAATCTTTGCCAAATAACTTCAAAAAATAGTAGGTAAACCAAATTTCTTCACACTCGAAAAGCTTACACGAAATCACAAGAAAACAAACCTTAATCGACACTAGGCTAAAGAAGGTTGTCATTCGAGTGGAGTCGATATTGAGGAGGATTAGACGTGTTCTTGATTGAAGTTCTTGGGATGCAAGTCAAGAATTTAATGTCAAAAAGTTATGGGTTTTCTTCTCTCTTGGTCCCTTTCCCAAGAGACCCCTTAAGGTTCATATTATTCATCCAAAAAACTAGGATTGTTTCCCCTTTTGCATGCCCCTGTCACTAGCTCCCAATGAATTGTAGGTTCGGTATGATTGCTGGTAGATTTAGGTGTGTATTATGTTTTCGTGATGAATATGATTATGTTGGTGTACTTGAAATCGTAAAAAAAATAACATGTGTGTTCCGAAACTATGTGCATGAGTGTGCAAAAAAGTGGCAGTGACTATGTGTTCTTGGATTAAGGCTCCAAAATTGATAATGTTTTGTTTGTTATTTTACGTGCATAAACCTATGTAAATTGTTATGTTCATTAAAATGAAAGTGTGGCTGATTTAAGTATCAATCTTTGGCTAAACGAATCGATGAACAATGCACCCCAAAACGTATTAAATGATCTACAAATTACCATTTGAATTCAAGTGTAAATGTTGAAGAAAGTGATCTGGAAAATGTGACAAAATTTCAAGCAAATTCTAAGTTGTTTTCAGCTAAACACAGATGTATAAATCTGGAAATGTAAATGGGTATAAATTAGGTGAGGTCATTAGGAATCGAACTCACGACTTCAGCCTTGAAAGCACTAAAACATGAAAAGGGAAATGGGGTCAAGGGGGATTGATCTTTGGTGTGCTGGCTGAAAAGTAAAGTAATGAAATTAATAAAAATAAAATGGGAGGCATGGGAATTGAACCCACGACCTCCAGGCAGCGAGTGGAAGCAAAGGAAAAAATAAGAGAAAAGGAATGTGAGGCGTGGGACTCGAACCCACGACCTCAAAGTTGTGAAGAAGAGTAAAGGAGAAAGGGAAAAGAAAAAAAAGAAAATAAAGGTGAGGCTGGGAATCGAACCCACGACCTCTAGGCAGGCTGCGAAATAAAAGAAAAATAAATAGAGGTTGTGGGGGTTTGATCCCACAACCTCATGGTTTATGCAAATTGGACAAGGATAATTTAATGAAAAAAAATAACAGGGGCGGTGTGGGTTCCATCCCACAACCCCTCGGCCAAGTAAGAAGAGAGTTCAAGGAGAATAAATAAAGAGGGAATGTTGATGTTGGGGCTCGATCTAGGGTTCCAATGCTATGTGGCTTACAAATAAAATCAATGAAAAAAATGTAATTGTTGTGCAAGGGATTCGAACTTGGGTTCCCTTGACTAAATTCCGTATTGATACATAAGTCATACGTGAATTAAATAATAAAAAATGATGCCACCTACTTAGATCGAAATTGAGATCTTTGCATACATACAAGATGCATAAGTCTTGTACTACATAATCGTAGGAAACATGAATCACTTAAACGAACTATGAATGAAGCCTCATGGCTTGTATGTGTAGACCCATAAGTCTTGCATACGTTTAAAAATAAGTGAACCTAAGATGTATGCAATAAAATGATGAAAACCTAGAAGGGTTAAGTACGAGTGTCAAATAAACTAAATGGCCAAGTGCATTAGAATATGATGAAATGAACAATTAAATGATGAAACCCTAGAAAGATTAAGTAAGAGTGTGAAACACACAAAATGGGCAAGTGCATTGGCATATGATGAAATGAACAATGAAATGATAAAATGAATAATGAAATGATGAAACCCTAGAAGGGTTTAAGTAATAGTGTGAAACACACCAAATGGCCAAGCGCATTGGCATATTATGAAATGAACATTCATGTAAAAAGGGGTGAGTTTATAAAATGCAAAAATGCTAATATTAATGAATGTGGTGACAACATTATATGAGGCTAATGTAAAAGATGCGATCAATCTCAAATGATCTCAAGTAAATGTTACAAAAACGTACTCACCTATGAGAGTGTAAAGTTAATGAAGAGACTAGTCTCTATGAACATTCTAATGAAAGTATTGAGATTAACACACTTAATAATAATGATGAGATGAGAAATCATCTATTGAGCTATAATGTCCTCATACTAGAAGCCAACTTCCACGACGTATGAGTTGAATGTAATGGAACTTTATCCTGAGCACCGATAGACTAACTATGAGCGTTGATGCCTTCTTTCAGGAAGGGCGGAGGTTTACGTAACTCTCATGAGATGAGACTGTCCAGTATGTTGGGTATGAGTCTCCTTATATCTCCTAGTCTTCAAACCTATACAGCCAATATAGGGATATGGCAGGGTTCAATTCCCATGTACGCTAGCATGTTTTGGGTCACTTTCGCCGGTGATTCCACCTCTTTTTGGTGTGGGGTTTCATGACACTGGATTTCATGATGCTCACATGATCTATGTCGGTTAAAATTAAAGTTCTCAATGAAGAATGAGGCCAGCCTAAAATGATGCACATAATGAAATGAATGATACCAAAGGTGTTAGGATAGTATAATCAAGAGGTGAGTTAGAATCAAGTAATGACATTAGGTCATCTTTGGTCATTGCACAACAAACCCGATGAAAGTCTTAAACTACATCCTAGGTATTACTGGTTTTTACACTGGCCCATGAATGAAATGTAATGAAGTACGTATGAATGATGGAAATAGACTCTGTATTTTCTAAAGCAGACTCCCTAATTGAGGTCCCATATGTTTATCCCTCATTTTGGGAAGTCTTAATGTCAATTCCATGATTCCAAGGTCTCATGGCATACGAATAAATGATATGAACAATGTTATGTGTTATATGAAATATGATATGTGCTATGTGTACGTTGTTGCGTGCTGTGTGTAAAATGCTAAATATGATGGTTCATTTTACTCTCATGGCATAACTTTCCTAATAAAAATTTGGAAAGATCATAAAATTTCCTAATCCAAATTTTGAAAGTTCACTCACTTTCCTAATGTATATTTGGCAAGTCCACTGACTTGACCTGCTATAATCATGTTGCTAGGAAAGAGCTATCTTACTCCCTACATTCCCTTGGTGTGTGCTTGAATATACCCATACTTAGAACATGTGTATACTAACCCCATACAACTCATAACTTTTAGACGCAGGTGCAGGTGGACGCTAGAGCTACAAGATCAACGCTGCAGCTATCCGGACGTCGAGCATTCATCCAGAGTTGGTAGGCCCTCATTATTTCAAGGATTCTTGCCAATTTACATTATATCTTACTTGTAGTATTGAGCTAGTAGAATACATTCCACTAGCGTTTCTTTCCCGTTTTTGTTGAGACATTGTATTGGTGCCATTTTTGCAAGTGCATCTTTATCGTTATAATAAATTGCTTCTTTCATTTGATGATCTTAATGTTAGATGGTTGATGGTGAACAATTATATATGTAATAGATTTTTTAGTAAGAATGTTAGGAAACAAAAGTTTCAAATTTTCCGCTCAAATTAACCTAGATGAAGTGAAAATGACGTATGTAGGCTTTTCTATAACCTCTGAGAGCTCAAGAAAGCCGGTCTCATCTTGGGTTTAGATTCTAGTCGTGACATTGAACATGAGATGTCTTGACTTAGTACGCTAAAACATTCATCTTGTATGTATGAATAACATGAGACCTTCAATGATGTTAAGAGGGTCCTTTATGTAAAACCTTGAACCTAGTAGTAAGGTTATGAAACTTGAAGTCAAAAGCTGTAATGGTATCCTTCATGTATTGAATTATGGACTTAGGTTAGTTGTCTAGAACGGCGTCATATCAATCCTTAGAAAAGTCATTATGAGCTTCTTGTCGCCATTGTAAGTCCTTCCCAGGAGACCTCTTTTGTAGGGTAATTGTAATTGGGTTATGAACTTGATAAGGAACCCCTTTGTATAACCTCTAATATGAATTACTCTATTAGAACAAAGGATAGCACCGAGTGAGTATGGCAAGAGAGGTAGTTATATATAAAGGATGAGGCTAGAAAACAAATTAAGCCCTTCATATTCCTTAACCATGTGCCTATATGGGATGTGTCCAAGTTCTTCCATTGGCAAATAGACCACCCTCACCGGAGTAGGTTAGAACTCCACATTCCATGTTTAGCTATCATGGTCTATGTCGGTTATTGCCTATATTCATCATATGGGATACTTATTAGAATTACAGAAGTTCTATTAAGTTAAGGTTGTGGTGTGAGACACTATCTAGACATTGCACAATAGGCTTTGAAGATGTTAGTGAGAGTCCCTAGGTCTTCTCTAAGACCATTACTTGAATGTCTTTTATGTGTTGAATGTCTCTTAATGAACTAATGAAATAATGGCTTATGATATAAAGCATGTAATTGAATGATTACCTAATATAGAGTGACTTAAGGATTCCTTAGTTAAAGTGTGAATAGGGCATAAGGGATGATCTCTTCATGCCTTTTCTTCCAAAGTCTTGAGAATGACTCTAGTTAGGGAAATTGGTTGATACTTTGGGCATGATAAAAACTTAGGTCACCTTGAAGAGGGTGTATGGTGTTCTCTTCTATTAGTACATAAATAAGTCTTATGATAGCCTTGTTAGGGAGAATTTCATATAGTATATGTTATGTATTTGGTTTCCCGTAAATGTATGTGTCTCATTATAAGTAGTCTTGAGGATAATTTTGGCATGCTTAGAGAGGGTGTAAGGGAGATCTCTCTTTGTATTGATTAAGTGAGTCTTGGGATAGCTTTTAGTGAGGGGATTATATGTTATCAAGTGCCTAATATAGAATTAAGAAACTTAATTGTAACAGTGAAGAAGTTTATTGTACAGTGAATTAAGGTTACTGTAATGTTTTTCTAAAAATGTTCTAAATTGATTAAGTGATTCCTTATGTGTCCCTAAGGTGTTAAATGTTCTTGTTATAATTATATTATGATGTTTAAATTAAAAAGATTCATATTTCCAATAGATGTTCGTTTTCATGATTTTAATCCATTATTCCATACTTAGTATATGTGATTGTACTAATTCAATGTTTTTATCTATCTCTATAGTGGTTGGTAGGTGAGGAGCATTTGGGAAGCAAGACTTGGATCTAGCATCATTCAAGTGAAGTTAAAGTAAGTCCTCATTTTACTCAAGGGCATAGATGTCTTTTATATCTCTTATTGAAGTATTGTAATAAACTTAGTATTATATTTCTATTGTGTATGGGTCGTGTCCCACATACTCTTGTGCCTAAGATTTGATGAAATGAGACTTAGTATTTTCCTACGAGTTTTATATGAAAGAGATTTTAAAGACTATGTATATGTTTGTGAAATATTTTAATTTCGCACTACTTTTCACTATGTATATGCGATGAACGATACAAAAAGTCTTGTATAATGCCTCTGAACGGTCAAGTACGCCACGTCGCAATCCGAGATTGTCCCTAACTTCGAGGGTGTGGTCTCGGGCTATGACAAGCTTGGTATCAGAGCATAGCATATAAAAGTAGTCTTAAAAATAAAAAAGTCTCATCAATTCACGTCTAGTAGAGTCTTGACCAGTAGTTTAAGTTGCTACACATTTATGGTTGAGAGGCTATAGGACGATAGAGTTTCCGTTAATTTCTACTACGTCATGCCATAGAGTAAATGTAATGAGTAATCTTTTGTTATGGATTTCCTTGTGTTTCAAGAAAGATGAATATGAGGAGGACACCGGCTAGGAGAGTCGAGGAGAATGATGTGCATGAGAAGATTCCTCCTCATGTTGAGCAAGTTCTGCAAGGTGATCAAGTGCGAAGGTCATCAAGTCTCTATCATGGAAGCATGTAATGATGTTCCGGTGGATCCCCCGGAGTTGAGTAATAGAGATATTAGAGAGGATTTGCTTGCTTTAGCCCGAGCTGTGACTACTTAAACGAATTTGAGTATGGTGCATAGGATGAATGTTGTGGAGAGCACAATGACCTCTAGGTTGAGATACTTTCGAGGATGAATCATACTATCTATCTTGACTTTATGGGGGTTACATCTAGGGAGAAGGCGGAGTTAGATTTGTATCAATAGAGGTATGTTTCTCAAGTGTGCAACAGTCAATGGAAGGATAATAGGCCGATTGAGTTGGGTCCTATTGAGTGGGAAGAATTAAAGGATGCTTTTCTAGGAAAGCATTTTCCTCGTGAGAGGAAGGAAGTGAAGGTAGAGGAGTTTATCAATCTTAATAAAAGTAAATATGAGTGTTAAGGAGTACTCTTTGAAGTTCTCTAGGTTGTCTAGATATTCACAATCCTTATTGTCTAATCCTAGTGATAGATGAATAGGTTTGTGATTGGGATCGCCGACTTAGTGAGACAAGAATGACGTACTATGCTACATGATGATATAACCCTAGCTAGATCTTGGTGTATGATCATTCTATTGATGAGTCTAAACATGGAAGGATTGATAGAAACTTTAAAAGGAGTAGGTCTAGTGATCAAGGTCAACCTAGGTTCAAAAAGAGGGCTGAAACTCAATATAGACTTAGTGCTCCTAAGGTGAAATTTGAGAAACAAGGTGGTTCGCAAAATGGCAATCCTACATGTGTCACTTGTGGAAAGATGCTTTATGAGGAGTGTCTAAGGGGTACCGGGAGTTGCTTTAGATAGGGAAAAAATGGTCACAAAGTAAGGGATTGTCCTACTAGAGATGGTAAGCTATGTTGCTCTTAATGTTCCAAAGGATGATGCTCCAACAAAGAGGCGTTTCTATGCACTCCGGACAAGAGGAGAAAAGTCGGATGATGATTATGATGGTAAGTTCTTATAATTATTTAGTGATATGAGTTCCTTCTAAGTGTGGGAGTATGGTTAGTAGATGGGCTAGAAAGTCATAGAGGCATGTTGCATCTACATGGTGTTTAGGTTGAGACTGAATTTCATTGATTCTTTGCATGGTGTATTTTATGAAGTTACGGTTATGTTTTAAAAGGTGTTTATATGATTTTTACCTTGCATATTAGTATGATTCTATCATGAATTGCCTAAAAGTTGCATTTTTTTGTAAATGTTGATAAAATAATTGTAAAGCTGCCAGGGATTTATGCTCAATGTGATAATTTTAAGAAGTTGACTAATTCATTCCTTGGTCCAAAATTGTTGTAATATGGTTAGAACTGATGTATATGAGTATAATAATGAATATAAAATAATTTTTTGCTATTTGGAATGAAGGAGGTGAGTTTTATGGCATGAAGAGTATAGTTTCTTTGTTGTGTTGTTAAACTCTTGACTATGTGAAATTGATATCTTCTCGAGGTGCTTGTATTTGTATAAGGTGTTATATGATATGGTCATGAGCTTCTAACTGAATCTCTATTCTTGGAAGTGTTCGGAGAGTGACAAATTGTCATTCGAGGACAAATGTTGTCCAAGTAGGGGAGATTGTAATACCTCAAAAATGACTTAGGTGAAGCTAGAGACTAAAATGGTTGTCATGATGGTATTAGGTCCTAAAGTTTTCTATAATGTGGTATTGAGGCAGTGTCTAGAGCTTTAGGTGCATTGGAAGTCAAACGTCAAAGGACGACCAAAACGGTCGATGACTAAGTCACCTATGTGCCTCATTTATAGTTTTATGTGTTTATGTGTGATTTATTAGGTTATAAGGTACATAAATAAGTTATTATTGTGTATATAGGAAGTGTGTCAAGTTTTGTGAAGTTCGGAAGTCAAACGTCCATAACGTTCAAAAGGTTTGCCTTGAAATGACCTTGTGTGTCTTGGAATCTTTCGTTCACTTTTACGTGTTCGTTTTGGATTAAATTCATGTAAGAGGTCCTAAACTTGTATACAAGAATATATGGGTTGGAAAGGTTTGGGAAAACATATACAAGGACCATCCAACGGTCCTTCAGGAAGGACCCTTCAAGAGTGCCCAAGTTGACAAAATCCAGCCCAACCTACGTAAGCAATCAATGCCCAGTGTCGACGCCCCATAGGTGAGGGGAAGTAGGTGAAAAATTATGCGTGGGAGATTCAAATCCAAAGACCAGCTTCAGTCCAATACAACGGACCAACAGGACGGTCCCGTTGTTAAGGGATGGGTCGTCGATGGCCATCCATCTGTGAGGATTGCCTTTCCGCGCAGTTCACTGTAATGTTAGGGGTGAAATTGTAAAATTCACCCCACATCCAAATTAGAATTTTTGCGGTTACTTAAGGGTATTTTTGGGTAATTTAATCATGTATATAAGCCTTTAACACTTAGAAGAATTCATTCTTCAAAATAAAAAACAAATATCCTTTAGAAATTCCCTAGAACTCCATTGAAGTCAAAACTCAAGGAAGAGATTGCATTGGAAAAAATTTTAGTGGTGATTCTTCATCAAATTTTACTATTAGCATCATTGAGGTATTTTTTTTATCCTTGAAACTCCATTGATCAAGGAGCCCAACTTTCAAAGAAGTTTTCTAAAGTTTTCAAAGATGAATTGTCCGATTTCATGAGCTATTCATGGGTTCTTCCATTAAAGATTTTAAAGCATTGTATATTGGTTTAATTTTTGTGAATTAGATTATTTAACTCAATTAACCTATGAACCCATGTAATTGATGAACCCTAGTTTTTTACTACATTATGGTAAACTGATATGGACTTAATGCTTATGAATTCTAGTGTAGTTTTCTATTGGCTATTGAATTATGTAATAGTTGTATTTTATTGATATTTCGGTTTTATTTCATTGATAAATCTATATTTTATTGACCTAGTTTCATTCAATGTCATAGTTTATGTATTGAATTATTGTTCATGGCCATGGGTAAGGGCCTTGTGATATTGAATTGAATGATTTTGCATTGGATTGAAGTGTTGAGGATGGAGTGGTGGTACACTTCCCTAATTATATTTATTTTATGTTAATTAGACTTCAATTATATTGTGATTGGTATTATCCAGTTATGGTGGTGGTATTATGTGTTTTGTTTGCAATTGATGTGGCCTTGTCTGTGTTACATTATGCATTATGATGATCATGGACTTGTCTGTAACTATTTGAAGTAATATAGTGATTTGTATAGTTTATTATGTGAAGTATGATCATATCAACCTACATGTGAAGTAATGTGAAAGTATATGGTTTCTTCTATTGATGCGATTTAGGTGATCATGTTAGATTATGACTATGTGTCGATGTGCAGTCTTAGAGTTGATGCATGTTTCTTCCTAATTGGTTATGGAGTCTTATGATGGCTTTATTGATGATTTTATAGTATTTTATAGGGTGACCTAAAGGTGATGAAGGTTGTGCCTATGTGCTTTTTGAATATGATATGATATATGTAATAAAGTAAAGTATTTTATGTCTTGTTTTTGTTGACTTGTGTCCCTTACTTGATTCATGTATGAATGTCAACATGATACATCTTGACTTAGGATGCTAAAGACTCTTATTCTTGTATGTATCAATGACATGAGACCTTGAATGATGTTAAGAGGGTCCTTTATGTGAATCCTTGAACCTAGTGGTAATGTTATGAAACTTGAAGTAGAAAGTCGTAATGATATCCTTCTTGTAATGAATGATGGACTTAAGGTTGGTTGGATGGAACGAATTTATATCAATCCTTAGAAAAGTCATTATGAGCTTCTTGTCGCCATTGTAAGGCAGCCCTAGGGAACCTCTTTTTTAGGGTAAGTGTAATTGGGTTATGAACTTCATGTGGAACCCCTTTATATGAACCTCTAATGTGAATTACTCTATGATAACAAAGGCTTGGACCGAGTGAGTATGGCAATGGAAGTAGTTCTAGTTAAATGATGAAGATAGAATACAAAGTAAGCCATTCATATTCCTTAACCATGTGCCTACATGGGATGTGACCAAGTTCTACAATATGCAAGTAGAACAACCTCATAGCACTAGGTTAGAACACCGGATTCCATGTTTACCTATCATGGTCTATGTCGGTTAATCCATATTCTCATCATGTGGGATACTTATTAGTATTAGCGAAGTTCTATGAAGTTTAGGTTGTGGTGTGGGACAACTATCTAGACATTGCACAATAGGCTTTGAAGATGTTAGTGAGAGTCCCTAGTTCTTCTCTAAGACCATTACTTGAACGTCCTTTATGTCATGAATGTCTCTTAATTAACTAATGAAATAATGGCTTATGTTAGAAATCATGTAAATGAATGAGTACCTAATCTAGAGTGACTTAAGGATTCCTTAGTTAAAGTGTCAAAAATGGCATAAGGGTTGATATCTTCATGTCTTATCTATGGAAGTCTTGAGAATGGCTCTAGTAGGAGAAATTGGTTGGTAATTTGGGCATGATCTAAACTTAGGTTACCTTGAAAAGGGTGTATGGGTGTTCTCTTCTAGGAGTACTAAAGTAAATCTTTTTATAGCCTTCGTAAGGACAATGTCATAGTATATATGTTATTTGTTTGGTGTCTTGTAAATGTATGTGTATCATTATAACTAGTCTTAAGGATCATTTAGGCTAGCTTAGAGAGGGTTTATGGGTGGTATATCTTTGTATTGCTCAAGTGAGTCTTAGGATTGATTTTAGAGAGGGCATTATAGCAATAAAGTTCCTTAGGTAGAATTAAGAAACTTCATGTAGCAATGAAGAAGTTCACTATACAGTGAATTAAGGTTACTGTAATGTTGTTCTAAAAATGTTCTAAATTTTTTCAGTGATTCCTTATGTGTTCCTAAGGTGTTAAATGTTCTTTTTACGATTATATTATGATGTTTAAATTAAAAAGATTCATATTTCCAATAAATGTTTGTTTCATTATTTTTATGCATTATGTCATACTTAATACATCTGGTTGTACTAATTCCATGCTTTTATTTATATCTATAGTGGTTGGTAGGTGAGGAGCATTTGGGAAGCAAGACTTGGATCATAGCATCATTCAAGTGAAGTTGAAGTATGTCCTCATTTGACTCAAGGGCATAGATGTCTTTTATTTCTCTTATTGAAGTATTGTAATAGACTTAGTAGTACTATATTTCTATTGTGTATGGGTCGTATCCCAAGTTCTCTTATGTCTAAAATTTGATGAAATGAGACTTAGTATTTTCCTATGAGTTTTACATGAAAGATATTTTAAAGATTATGAATATGGTTGTGAATTTTTTTAATTCCGCGCTACTTTTCACTATGTATATGCGATGAACGATGTGAAAGGGCGTGTATAAGACCTCAGATAGGTGAAGTACGCTGCGTCGCAATCCGAGATTGGACCTATTCTCGGGTTATGACACATATGCCAACCTATAACCTTTTTTTCTCTTCCTCAGTATTTTGAGAGAGGTCTTAGCCTGCACTTCAGACAAAGCAGAAGAAATGAATACAATTAACGATTCATTTAGAATCTAAAAATGCATACCTGAGATGAGAGGGAGAGGTTTTAAATCCAACTTCAATGCTTCCTCAATTGATGTCTTAGGAAGTGGTCCCAAGACTCTATTTAATAGTGCCATAAACATGCTAAGTATACTCACGTTTGGGACATCTAGAATGCTAGAAAACTCTCAGGCTTAATCATACCCCTCAATGACCTTCCTAATTAAAACTTTCTTTAAAAGGTATCAAGATTCAACATATTTAGATGTTGTTTCCACATCAATGACTATAATTGTTGACAACTCCTCATATATTGCAGGAAACTTCATTGCTTTGTACACATCAAAGACCTTTACCTTTTCATGAACCCTTATTGTCAGTCGACCAACAACCATATCAATTAAAGCACCGTATGATTATAAGAATCGGTGTCCCAAAATAAATTGGACCTCTAGGTCATGCTCAAAATCCAAGATGAAAAAGTCAACGGGGAATATCATAGTTCCCACATGGACTAAGACATCCTTAATAATTGAAACATTATGGTTCTGGACTTGAGCCTTCCTAGTCCCAACTTAAGAATTACATAGACGTAGGCATCAAGTTGACACTTGTGCCTAAATTGCACAACCCTCTTGACTCAATTCAGATACCAATTTTTAATTTTATAGTAAAACTCCCTGCATCTTCCAACTTAGTTGGGATCATATTCTATATCCTAGAATTGCACTAAGTTCCACTATTGTATACTCCGTCAATGTACTCCTGTTGTCCACCACATCTTTAACATATTTGGATTACTTAGGAGTGCAACACATCAATCAAATGAAATTTAACATGTACTTTTGTATGTAATTAAATAAACTTACCAAAACATCCCTCCTCCTCGTGCTATTTGAATTTTGTTGGAATGTAGGAGGTGGTTTTGCTTTTTGTTTTGCATCCACCCTTGGCTCACTTGTCCAAATTCATCTACCTGCTTTACTTTTTTCTTCAACAAATTGTATATTTTGTGTTAGCTTCTCCAATGGACTCCCACTATGGGTACTCCAACATTTACTTGTTTTGGGTATGGATCAATATTTCAAAGCAAACCCCCTTACGGTCAAGAATTCTGGGCACTAGAAAACTGGTTTCCTAAATTCCAAGTGGTTAGTTCATTGTTGTGGACATTTGCTGCAAACTTTGCTTGGTCAGCCATGATTTTTTTATTATGTCCTCCACAGTCGAATCAGCTTGCTTTGCAAATACCATGACCTTGTTGGTTTCCATGGCTTTGTTGATTGTAATGTTGCCCACCACCTTGGGGCATGTATTAGTTCTCTCCTTGTTGTTTGTTTTGATTAACATTCCATGAAAAGATTTGGTGGTTCCGCCAACCTGGATTTTTGGTGTTTCTATAATTTTGGTGATTTCCTACTCGCTGGGCATTACCTACAAAATGAATATATTATGGGTTTGCTTCACATACCTTAGAAATGTTATCTCTACCTCCACATACTTCAGACCATTTTAGTAGTTGCTACACCATATTAACTAGAGCTTTTTGTTGTCCTAGTGACATGTTGTTGAAGTCTGTAGTAATCATATTTTGCATTTCTGCAATTTGTGCAGTTAAGTGTGTCACTACATCCATTTCTAAAACTCGAACAGTCTTTTGTACGACCAGTATAGATCCTCCTCCATTTCACAAGGGATTACCTTGTGATATTTTTTCAAATACTTCAAACAACTAGTCATCTGTATTCCCCAAAGCTTGTCAACCTGCAACAAAATTGAGTAAAATTTTTGTGTGTAGTTTCGACCCTTTAATAAAGGTGTGGACCAACACTTCATTAGCTTGTTAATGATGGGGAAAACATAGAAACAGGACTAAAACCTGGCCCAAGCTTGGTGCAAATTTTCTTCTCCTTTTTGTCGTAAGCTTAATATGTCGCTTCTCAAATTTGTTGTTTTCCCAGATGGAAAAACATTATCATGATTTTCCGAGCAAGATCATCCCGAGATGTTATGATATTTGCGGGCTCAGAGTTCAACAATATTTTTTCTTCCCCAAGCAGATAAAATAGGAATAAGGTGAGCCTGACATAATCAGGGTTCACTCCAGTAGATGTTCGTGTCACTGATCTCGAGGAAATTTTAAATATCCACTATCGAATATAGGAACATGGTATGTGACTCTTTTTTGCCTTCTGCAGTAACAAAAGAATCTCTCCGGTTCACCTAGAGGCTCTACCAAGTCATGGTCGTCCTCCATAGTGAAATCTTAACACAACCTGCAAAATGAATATTCAAGACCAAGTGAGAAAAAATTATACAAATAATTTAGAAAATTAAAAATTAAATGTCTGCTAATTTTAAAGTCCTCAACACTGGTTCCAAAAACTCGTTGCAACCAAAAACACACAAAGGTGTACCCGCTCACTCAAGTAGTACAACAATTCTTTCAAGCCGGATTATCGAACCCAGAGGACTTCAAATAACCAAACACTAAATTTATTGAAACTAAAAAAAAAATATTTCTGCGACAGACGATTTTAGAAATTTGTTTATATCAACAAAATTGAACAACTTCAAAATATTATCAACTACAATCAAAAAATAAAATGAAGGAATTACACAATTAGGGAAATAGTTTGCTGAGTTTTAGCATACACCGATTTCAAACATAATAATAACTTATCTTAATATTCAACATGTTAAACTTATTATCGATTCACAAGGTTGATTTTAAGATCATGATCTCCCAATCTCATATTTCCTACCACCATTGATAGCCTAACTACGTCGTTGAGTAGGGATAGGAATGAAAATAGTGGAGCACTAAAATATCATTTTGCACATTAATCAAACGTAATATATCGTTATAACCTTATCCGATATACTAAACACTCTAAATTCTACCCTATAATGAACACGCTTTTCACATTATGTCGTCTATCCCTCTATTCGTCTTCCAAGTTAAAGTGCGGACTATAAGTTTATTTTAATATTATTAAGTCAATAAAATAGTTAAACAAGAATGCAACAATAAATCATAAGAAAACACGTCTCATGCTAGAAAAAAATACCATTAAGCCATTAGTCGTAGCTACAACCCTAGAATAAGGTAATTTTAGCTACTTATAGTTTGTAACATCATCAAATAATGTTCAAAGATCATAGAAGTGTTTGCCAAATTAAAAAAGTAGAAGAAAATCCCAAGGGAATGTCAGCAAAATCACCCAAATTGTGTTTTACCATTTTTCAGAAACTGAATAGCTATAAAATAATATACCTATTGTGTGAAGTAAAATACATGATGCAAATCCAGGGTCCAGGTCCGCACCCACACTGAAAATTTCAAATAGCATGACCCAACTCCGCGACACGTGTCCATCACGCATTCCACTAGCTTGTCAAATTAGTTTTCCACATGCTGGCTTCAGCTTCGCAGGGGAGGTACTCCCTCAAAATGTATTATTCCATCTTGCTATCCATTTCTTCATAGCAATTTTGACTATTATTCTCCAAACTCTTGCATGGTGTCATTTTACACTCCTTTTCCTTGATTTTCATGCTGCAACATCTAATCATATGGGTTAAAGGAAAAATGATAAGTGGACTAAAAATGTGTACTACCGATAAGGAATTTGCTCTCAAACATAGCTAGATATATGGAATAACCTGGTTATTAAGCGCAGAAATACGCCTAAGATCATAATGGAAAATGTAATTTGACATCCTCTATTTCAATTTGAGCGAGGACCACAAAGCTTCCATAGAGACTACCGCATCTCATGTAATAGCCCTAGAAAAGACTCCTTGTTTTGAAATCATCACCAACGATAGTTTGAGCAAGACCCAAATATAAGGGACCAAATTTTTCTGGATCTTGACTGCCAAAGTCTCGAGAACGACTAAAACCTTTCTGGTTCTTCCATCATAGTATACTTCTTACCAGTCAATTCCTCTTCCAAAAGGGCTCAATGTGAACCCAATTCTACTGTTATAGATCCTCAAAAGAAAATATCAACCACATATTCTTTGAGTGCCCCGATGATAATATTTCTGGCACAACATTATTAGACACAACAAGAATATAAAGGCCATAAATGTCAACACTAGTAACTGGATCTACTTTTGGAGCAACATGAGGAATAAGCCTTTTAACAACACCACAAATTTTTAAATCCTTTCACCATTTTGCTTATGGAATATTTGGCTTACAAGGAACAATAATATGTTAACAAGGTAACACTCTATATCGCCACCGACAAAACCATCAGTGAAAGACTAGAATATCACTAAGTTGTGGTACAAAAAGAGAAATCCATTCATAAGAAAAACACCATCCATGTTTAATGGGGACCCTTGACAGAGTGACCGATCAACTCAACATCAATAGGGTAGTAAATAAAAACTTGGGATGGGATGAATTGAAGATGTTTTTAAAGATCACTATGGAATTTGAGTCCTAGGTTTCAGCGTTTGCAGCCCGAAAAAATTGTGGCCATTGTAGAATTACATACCCTAAAAATGGGCCTTAAACTTGGAGTAGAACACAACTTATCCCCCTTAGTAATCCACGTTGACTCTTCAAACGTCGTTAACTGCAAAGACCAAGATTATATATCTTACACTCACTTTATCGTAGAGGGCATGTCATTTATGCAGATGCTTGGCACATTAGCACTGATGCACGTCTACAGGGAACAAAATAGGGTTGCAGATAAGCTAGGGAAGGAAGGACTAAGGGCCTGTTTGGTTTGGATTTTTTCTTATGACCTATAAGCCAAAAGCCATAATTTAGGATTTGTAACTTATGGCTTTTGACTTATTTTTTGTTATTTTGGCTTTAAATATAAGTTCTTATAAGCACTTATTAACTTTAATCAAATACTTCAAAACTACTTAAAATCTAATTTGGCTTAAAAACACCTAAAATAAGTCAATCTAAATTGGCACTAAAACGAGATGTTTTTAATGCCCCCAATATCTTCTTAGCTCCACTAGCGTGCTCCTATCACGAGTAAGAAGTAGATAAACTAGGAAAATCTTGTGTTAGAAAGGTTCATTTTGTTAACCCTGTTATGTAGGGTTGTGATGTGGCCCAACACTCTTTATTTGTTGTCCCACTTAAAAGGGGATACATACACTTAACTTATATTGTGTAGGACGTCACACATATAACTACTTTTTTAAACAAAAAAGGCAAGTTTTGGTGTTAGTTGAGTAAACTCCAAAAGAGGTTACTACTAATGAATAACGAATAAAATCTTTTCAATGAGTATTTCTTAATTAGCATCATAAACTGTTTTTTATTCATTTTTGAATTGAAGGGGTGAGGCTCCCGGGCCTCATATATCAAAAGAAATTATTCAATATGGATTGTGCCTTAGATGGCCCATCCCAAATAAATGAATCTTTTTAACAAAACCAAATAAAAAAAACAAGCAATTGTTATAAAAGAAAACAACTTGGGTAAGTGAAATTTCGAAAGTCGGCCTTCTCGAGACCTCATGATCGGCGACAATCATCCATAGAGTTGACAAGACCAGATGGTTCCTTCGAAGGTTCACTAGTTATGTTAACTCCAGGTTACTTTCTCACTTATTCAACTCTATTATTTGTGTTTTTAACTTGCAAATATAGACCTTGCTTATGTATGATAATCTACTATGAAGATATTTCTTCCCTACTCCAGATTTCTTGAATTATATAACTTTCAAATAGTATATTTGTAAATTTATGAGCTTAAATGGAAGCCCAATTTTCCCCAGAATAAATACCATAACATTGTAGTCAAGTAGAATCAGTTCTTTTCCCTATTGTTAATTTTCCATAGAGTGATCCTTATAGAAGCTAATACCAGACATCAAATGAGAAAATAAAGGTTCTTTATTTGAATCAAATTTTCTACTATATTAGTACTAAAATTAGCATATAACCAATCACTATTAGATATTAATTTGCTCTTAATTTTCTCCGTTAATAGACTGAGCCTCTAAAAGATTAATACCACACATCAAAAGGAGACATTAGAAAATAAAACACTTACCAATTAGTAAATGTTACCCCTAAATATGAAAAAATCACATACAAGTTATTAGAACAGGAAAAATATTCACCCATAGTTTTGCCAAAGACTATTACCATTGTACACCGTAAACTCACACCATGTGGCATAGTAACTACACTTTTTGAAGTCACTTCAGGAAAAACTATGTCAAAGAAAATTATCCTCTGTTCCAATAGAAAACTATGTAATTAAAACCTGTGAATGCAATTAATCAAATTTCTAGATTTATTATCCTCGAGAAAGGCATGTTTATTTTATCCATGTTAAGTATTTTTGTAGCTATTGCTGGCATGTCCTACTAATTTTCCACCATGTAAGTACTACAAAATGATAGCATCTTTTCCTTCCATGCTTGGAGCTTGTTCTTCACCTTCTTGATGAGTTCATCGTAATCACTCTTTTTCTTCTTAGCACTTATGATAGGAAAAACTAAATAATTTATTGGAAATTGGCCATATACTAGTGCATCTATCAACTAAACCTCCTAGTTGTGCACTAGTATTCTGATGCATGTACAAAGAACTTTTTTCTTGTTGATTAATTGTCCCGATTGAGGTTTATATCCGTCCAATACCTTCATCATTATTTGAATGAATTTTTCATGTTCAACAATAAAAATAGTTATGTCGTCTTCAAAAGCTAGGTTGTTAAGATTCGCACTCCACTTAGGAACACCACAACCAACATATGTGTATCATCAAATTAAGAATTTAAAGCCCTCGACAGAACTTCAGCAATGAGAATAAATAAAGTGTGAGATGAAGTGTTCCCCAGTTTTAACCCCTGGTGCAGTGAAAGAAGACTTTATTCTATCCATTAACAAACACAAAGTTCCAATTGTTAGCTATAATCCTCCAGATGATATCAACAAACCTATCAGAGAATCCCATTTTCCTTAAGACTTTCATATAAAAAAACTATGATACCATGTGATAAGCTTTGATCATATCAAGCTTATAATAATATTGGTTAGTTTTCCTTTTTGGTGACATTAGATGCAATATCAAGAGTAAGACAAATATTCTCAATAAGTTTCCTTCCTTTTACAAATCACTATTAGTTGGAACAGATAGACCTTGAAATGACCATTCCCAATCTTTCATGCACCCCTTTGGAAAACGTAATTTATGAAATTTCTCAATCTTTTAATCCTTAGACCAGAAAAAGAGTACGGGGTAGCTTTTTTAGGAAGCAGCACAGGGTAAGTATTTGTAATACTGATAAAAAGACATGTAAAACCGTCTGGATCACTTGCACTATCCCCGCCAAGATTAAATACAATATTTTTTACCTTTTCCTTTGTAGGAATAATGTGAAGAGAAACATTATCCTGTTTGATTAGAATTTGTGGAATGTGGTTTAGAAGAGAAAAACTTTGTAGCGTCTCTTTCTTGAGTAAATCGTGTTCGATAAAACATAACAACTTTATCAAAAATTTGTTCTTTATCCGTTAAATTCATCTTTTCCTTCTTCTCTTCACTAGACTGTAAATGATTCTCGTATTTCTGAGAACTTTTTCAAAAATACATAGTTTTTGCTTTTTGGTTCAAGTACTGTTCCTCATAGTGTAGATATTTCTTAAATTTTGTTTGTGCCTTCTGCATTACTTCTCTATTCTCAGTAGATTTGACTGTGTCTTCCCTAATAATTAATTGTTTGAAAATATCACCAAACACCTCACTCCTCTATGACTTGAGACAACTTTCAATTTTTAAAAATTTTGTCATAAAACCAAAGAAAATGTTCTGAAATTGAGAACCTGACCAGGTCTGAGCAACCACTCACTTGAATGATTCATGTTCTACACAAAAATTCAAGAATATGAAGGCCTTGCTAATATTTACCAAATTTCTTCATAAGATAGAAGTATAAGGGCATGTCTAGATCCACTTCTTTAAAGATTTTCAACTTTCAGTTGATTAAACAAATTTTGCATATCTTGATTTACTAGAATTATGTCAGAGCTTTCAAAAATGTAATTATCCACATCTTTACTATGCGATAAAATAAATGGGCTACCTTTGTAAATTACCTTTATGCAAAATCCAATGCAATTTGCAAATTTTTCAGTATCACCTGGTTGCATACCACATTATTATCCCCACCATTTATCCATGGAAAAGTGTAGGAATTGGACAATCGATAGTGATCCTCCCATAAGTGCAATCTGTACAAGCTATCACATTTGGCATAAACTGCAGCAACATAGAAAGCGTTGTTTAAATGAGTATCGTTAATCTTTAGAGTAATTTGTTTGGCTAAATCCACTACAATTACACTTCTAACCTTCCTTTAGAAAAAAAATTAATTTTACCATTACAATTAGCTTTGGACAAATCCTTCCCCAATCTCCTTATATATTTGCTGATGTGACTAGAATTTTGAAAAGGTTACATTAAAGCATAAAATTGAATTTATATGCTCTATTCAACATTCCAACTGTGTGAAATGCTTTTTGAATCTTTATGGACCTAATATTTTAAAAGAAGCACTTCATCAGTGAGACTTATTCTTTTGTAACCCTCTTTTTGGCAATGTTTTAGTAGGTTGAGAATCTACTGTATTGCCACCATTCTTTCCAAATCTTACCGCTTTATTTATTTTTCTTTGATTTTCTCTTCTGTTCATATTATGTACTATCTACTCCTTCACTATTTATAGTATTATCTTTTTGTGATCTTAAATGCTTGATTGTTCTTGTTTTTCGGGGTAATCCTCAACTATAAAATGAGATACAATGTCATTGTAAGACCTTTTGACGTGAAGAAACATTAATTAACCCATGCTCCTGGAATTAATTTTCATTATTGTTGGAATCACCATTATTGAAAACATTTTGATCCTTGATGGGATTGACCCTCTATCTTATCGTCTGTTATGCCTAGTTGAAGTTGTTGCTCCCTATGCTTCTAACTTTACCCACTATGATATCTATCTGAAGAACTCTGATTGCTTGTATTTACTTTCTTTTGAATTGAACAAATGTTTTGTTGCTTGTCTTGTTATCTTTGTTGCTGATTCTGCATTGTAACATCTTCGTTGTCTTTGAAAATGATTTTTGTTGACACTACAATATCACTACATTGCCCCTAAGATTTTGATTGCCCATATTTCCTACAAAATGTCGTTGTTCCTATATCTTGACATTGGAAAAATTAATATTCTTATTCACACTCTGTGAAGCTTGCGAGGATTTATTATTCCCACTTAGGAATGGGAAAATCAGTAGGGTTTGTAAGTTAATAAGAGTCAATCATCGTCAATAGTTGACCTCCATCGGCATCAACCATCAATATAGGTTACCATTAGTTAGAGTTTTACCGATGGGATAATTAGTAGAACCTCTTACTTGCATATATTCATATCACCTTGTAATTTGGGGTTTTATTATTTTTGTCCCACCACAATCTCTTTCTTAACGATCTATTAGGAAAGTTGTATCGAATATTCAGAAAAAGAATAATAACAACTGTAAAATAATATGATAAGTGTAACACAATAAACAATCGATGATAACATATATCAAAAGTATAAATATATTTAAACAATACAAAATTGCACTTAAAGAATGCACCAAATCAAATGATTATTTTAGAATGGATATTTCTCACAATTGCTCTTTGTGAGGTAGTTGAACCGTAAAAATTAGAATCTCAGGATGCAGTAACACCTATCATCAAGGAATAAACAACAGACTTACATTATGATGGTTTTTCTTTGTTATTCTAATTTTGATTTTCTTATTATGAATCTTGGGTTGTGTTTTATGACATTTTCACTATATGAACATGATTGTCTCTTCCATAAGAACATATCTAAGAACCTCCCTGTCATAATACTATGAAAAAACTATAAACAAATTAGAAAACAAGCATTTACTCTTTTTATGATGTCAAACAATGAAAATGTTAACTTTTTGTTTCATCCTTATCCTTTAATGAAATTTAGTGAAGCACTAAAATTTTGTTAAAACATATCAAGAACAAAATATATGGAGGCCTATTTATTTGGCAATTAAGATATTTTGCAATTAAGTATAGATAAATAATTTATTTGTTGGTAAATTAATACCGACCTTTTTGGTCATAGTGGTGGACTAGTGAGGAGTTTACTCCTGACCACTAGGTATAGAGTTCAAAGCTAGTAAAAGGAAAAAACCTAACAACATTGAGGTATTCTTTAATATCTTTTTAATTCATTTTTTAAAAATAACTAAAATAGTGAAAATATATATTTACACAAAATTTAGAAAGGTATTTTAGAATACCTATATCAACCAACAATTTTCTTCGGCTTACTCGAATTGAATCCTTGACCCAGTTTTCTCCTGACCACTGGGTCAAAGGTTCAATTCGGGTAAGGCGAAGAAAATTATTGGTTATCATAGGTATTCTAAAATACCTTTTTTTAAAATATATATTTACTCTTTGATTACATAGTACTATTGTTTTTTGCTATTTTTTCAAAAGAATAAAAAGATATTATAGAATATCTCATATTGTTAGATTTTTCTTTTTTACCAGCCTTGAACTGTTGACCTAAAGGTCAGGAGTAAACTACTTAGTAGTCCACCACTATAACTAAGAAGGTCGGTGTTAATTTACCAAAAAATAAAATTATTTATACATATTTAATTGCAAGATATCGTAATTACCCAAATGAATAGGCCTGCAAATATTTTGTTCTTCATATGTTCCAACAAAATTTCAGTGCTTCAATAAATTTCATCAAAGGATTAGAAAGAGAATAAAAAGAGTTACTGTTTTAAATATGTTTTGAAATAATACAAAGATTTAATGTTCTTTTTTAGTTTTTTCTTTGTGTTATACAAAGGAAGTCCATAAATCAAATTCTTATGATAGAGACACTTAACTAATCAATTTGGGGGTATTGATGAAACCTAATTTTTTTTTTATATAAAAAAAAAGGAATTCTAATTAAGATGTCTATTATTCTTTGTAGCATGAACACTAAAAATTATAAATCTACGATAATTATAATCATATTTGTATATTAATTTTGTCTTTTTCTAGTTGGATAAGCACGTCGTTTGTTTATTAATCGAAGTTTAATTTATTCCAAATAACTTTGATCACTAACTATATATCAATACGATATATGTTTTTATTTGAAATATAGGTAAACTATAGCTTATTTTAATAATAAATATTGTAGGCATGACTTATTCTATCTTTTGGTAATAATTGTACTTCTTAGTAAATTTACACCAGTCTTGTTGAGCACAATGTTTTATTGGTTGAGCAGTTTTTTCTTTACTAGTATGTCAAGGGTCAATGCTGGTAAACCAAATAAAATTGATTTTACTAGGCATTTATAATTTCTTTTTATTATTTAAAGGATATTTTCTTAATTAGATTACAAATTATTGTATTTTTTTTCTATTGTAGAGGTTTGAAACATTTTCAAATTTATTTTTTGTTGTATTTGAATAGGAAAAAATAATTTTCAGTTAAATTAACTTCATACTTTTGAAGTTTTTGCTTGTGAACATTGATATTTATAAAAAAAATTAATCGTTCCAAAATTTAATTACATGTTTCAATTATTAAGGTAAAACTGTAGTGTTATTTTTAATTAAATCTAATATAATCATGAGCCATTAATGTTGTGAACTTTATTTTTAAGTAATAAAATATTATTTGCATGGCCCATTTAATGTTTTTGATAAATATAAATAATATTATTGGTTGGTAAAATTAACACCGACCTTCGTGATCATAATGGTTCACTAGTTGAAGAGTTTTTTGTTGACCACTATATCAAGGGTTCAAGGTTGGTAGATACCTACGTAGTTGATTTTTTCTAAGTCTACCAACCTTGAACCGGGAGAACGCTTCAACTAGTGAACTACTAAGATCAAGAAGGGTGGTGTTAATTTATTAACAAGTAAAATTATTTATACATACTAAAAACATAAAATGGGATATGCAAACAATATTTTATTACTTAAAAATAAAGTTTAAAATGTATTAATGGACCATGATTATATTAGAGTTCATTACAAGCAAAAAAATTCAAAATTGTGAAGCTAAATTAATTGAAAATTATCGTTTCCTATTCAAATATATAAATTTATCAAGCTTCCAATTTCCTACAATCAAAAACAGAAACCAATAAATATGTAATCAAATAAGAAAATATTATTTAAAAATTTTAAAAATGTATAATAAAGTATCTACAAAAATTAATTTCTTTGGTTAACCGGCCTTGAACTCTTGACATGGTGGTTAGGAAAAAACTCCTCAATCAATAAATCACTGTGATCAAGAAGGCCACTTTTAACTTACCAACAAGTAAAATTATTTATATTTATTCAAAAAATAAAAAGAGTCACGCCTGCAAAATTGTTTATTATACTATATATAATTTATCTAAATACAATAGTTTTAAAAGCTAATTACATTATTTTCTTACTCTTTTTCAAATTATAAATCCCTTGTAGTTTTATTTCAAATACATTACTGAAATTCAGGATATATTGCATGGCTTCCGGATATAATTCAAGTAATAATTCAATGTTCTTGATTAATTAGTCGGGGGTTAGATTTATATTAGAATATTGCATGGTTAGATAAGAATTGGAAGGGTATAGCGTGTTGGTTCGAATAATTTGGGGGACAAGTTTTAGTGTTGTAACTAAAATTTATCAAAATGATATTATGTTTTGCATATAAGTTCGTCGTTATTTTTGATATGCAGGTTGATTTCATATAATTTTTTTTACGAAAAAGTTTAGTTAATTACGATGTGATTAATTCATTCTTTCGCGATTTATTATCGTAATTGGTAGCCTGTGATAAATCAATTTGTGGTCGGGAAAAGGTATAAAAAAATAGAAGAAGTAATATATTAAAGAATCTTCTCAAATAAATTCTTTTTACATTTTAAGAAAATTTTAATTATTGTCTCAAGTAGTTCATCTAATTTCATCATCACTTTCTGATATTTTTTGGTTACATAGTTAGAAAAGAACCCTAAATATGTAATGAAACTCAATTCAATTTGATTAAGAAACATGATTTCTTTTTCAGAAGTAGGGTAAGAAATAGATTGTTCGTGTAAAGCTTCAAGGGTAAATTTGCTACACGGTTGCAATCTAGAGATGTGGCCAAGCTTATAAATGCACATGCCAGGAAGTTTGACATTTTATTTTAATATATCAAGTAATCACTTATCATTTCTTATAATCTTCTACCAATTGAGACAATGTTGATATATAAGAAGCTAAAAAATCTAATAAAAGGACAAATTAGAGTAGTTTTGGAATATTATAGATAATTTATCAGAATTTAATTTGTTTTGTTATAAAAATATAATAATAAGGAAGGTGATTGCAATATCTCAGACCACAAAAGAGATTAATGTAGTACTTAATTTATATAAAAAGTGGATAATTTCGATCCTTAGCCTTAAAAACTAATTAGGAATAAAATATTAATTTAACGGCGGGTCCCACCGTTGGTGGAGCCTTTCTTCCTCCCCCTTTCTTCTGTCATTGCTTCATCTCCATATTCTTTCTCCTACCTTTTTTTCTAAAATTTCCTGTTGATTTATTCTTCTGTACACAGTCAAAATCCTCTCTTACACACTAATACTTCTTCAAATTTCTAAAAATGTTTGTTTTAGGTGGTAAGGTAGTATCAAAAGATTAGTCAATATCGATCACTGTAATTTACTCACCATAGAACAACATGATTAAAAATTATTATGATATTTCACTAGCTATGCAAGATGAAATCTCAAGACATCTTATAGAAACTTTATAATTTATCATAAAACTACTCCTAATATAATAAAGAAGTTACTTCTATATAATTTTAAAATAAGAAATCTGAACCAACTTCATTCTAATCTTTTGGCCTATGATCAATATTGTTTTTTGTATAATCGGTTGATCCATGATACCAAGCACTTCTTGATCTTATGTTGTACGAATCTAAATTAGTTTGAATATAGATAGTAATCATCAACAAAAAAAATCATGTTCCTCTTGTAAATAAGTAAAAGTTGAGTGTTAAAACGAAAAACATATTTACAAACACATCAATATCCATAAATCATAGTGGTAAAATCTGAACGAACAAAGGTAGATGATAAAAACTTACAAATATTATTTTGAATGTTGATGAAAATTTAGCATGTAAGAGAGGATTTGATAGTGAATAGAAGAATCAATTGTAAATTCGAGAAAAAATGGCAAAAAAGAAAATGGAGACGAGGAAAGACGGCGGAAGAAACTCTCCACCAAGTATGGGACCCACAACTAAATTTTTTATTTTTGAGTTTTATTTTGGGGCTAAAACCAATATGATTATGGATGGAAAATGGGATGGCGGGGCTGAAACCCGAATAAATCTGCAAAGTCTATACCTCACCCCTCATAGCATTATTTTTTCTAGCCCCGCCCTGCCTGTTTCACATAAACCCATTCTGCCCCTCTCCGTATAGTTTTAATGTTCTTTTAGACCTATTTAAATCACATGAAAAACTTTTTTATGCTGACACCAGGAAGATAAAAATATCATCAAATTGACTAAAAATCATTAAAAGCACTAACATTTTTTAAATCAGATCGTTATACTTTTAAAAAATAAGAAATTCTGCACATTTATATACAGAGAAAAGTTAGAACACCAAAAAACGATTATGAACATATATCCATCGAACTCCACATATGAAGTCCAAGAGCTTTTGAACTCTTGAGCATTTTACCTTTCAATCAACAACTTATATCTCTTGTAGTCATTGATAATGAGAAAATTCGATACTTATCTTACTTTACTAAATTACTAGTAAGATTTTAACCCCATAAGCAATAAACTCTTTTATGCAAATATACATATTCATGGCCAAAAAGATCAAAAAGCCTGCAAATCATAATTTACCAAAACGTCAAGAATCCATG
>NC_028647.1:44240876-44332865 GCF_001406875.1 Solanum pennellii
ACCCCTGGGTCATGACAATTATTGCAATCATGTTCACCTCTTCTTAAGCTCTTTTCATCCTTTTCGTTTGAGAACTTGAACTATGATTTGTCAATCATTTTATTTTAAACCCCTTTTTATTTCATCAAACTCTCTTTTTCATTACAATTTTCCAAAGAGTTTTCATCAAATCTCTTTTTTTTTACCTAAGTGTGTTAACGGGCTGACATTCCACATCCACCCTTTTTCTGCTTATGCCATACCTAGACAGTTCAAAGATTCTAACTTTCATTCCATAGATACTTCTATAAATCATTGTGCAAACCTACAACACCCGTAAAAGGCATGATAGTAACTAAGAAAAGGGGGATAAAACTGAACGTAAGAATAAGGCAAATCAATAAAGAATTAGAGGGAATTTTTGAAATTCTTGGAGATCGAAATTCGGGGACGTTAACACTGGAGAAATCTTCATCAAAGAATAGAGGCAGCAACAAGCATAGCAATTGTGTTCCAATTCCCCCAAAAAATTTTACCAAATTCACCTTAAACATAAAAGAACGAATAGGAGGCCGAACCATCTTTCGTATGCCTCAATCCACTAAGAGATGTGAATGAACCAACCCATGTTAATAAGGGAAAGATCATACTAGAATAATCACCATCTCAACAAGCACTGATAAAATTCATTATCTTGAATGAAAGACGGGCCAGACTACCAAGTTCAAGAATCCATGTGCGCTATGGTCCAAACCAGCAAACATGCTATGTTGGTTTTTCTAGAAACAAAAATGACTAACCATAAGCAGCTTAGAAATACTTTAAATTTTGATACTCATATATAGTCTGCGGCGAGTGGACTCTTTGGATGTATCATCATCACGTTGAAAAAAGATATTGTTAAGATTGAAATCCTAACTATTCCCGGGGATCCATATGATGGTGAAGGTACTTCTTCACTTAAATTCATTACTTTTCTCTGCTTTTTATGTTAATTCAGATTTAAATGAGGGAATGGTTTTTTATGATGAATTGTGTCAAATTGCAGAGACTAACAAAACTGATTGGCTAATACGAGGAGACTTCACAAAGTCCTATATGCCAAAGAAAAAATTGGTTGGCGAAGCATATATAATTGTCGAATTGAACATTTGAGGAATTGCCTTAATAACTGTGGTGTGCTGGACTCTAGATATAAAGGTTGTAAATACACTTGGACCAATAAGTGTTTTATGAATAGAAACGGTCTCATTTTTGAATGATTTGAAAGGTGTGTGACCAATACCCACTAGATAATCCAGTTTCCTAAGGCACTAGTCTCCCACCTACCCAAAACGAAATTTCACCACTACCCACTTCTTCTTAATCTCCAAGGCACTACTACCATTCTAATAACAAGCCCTTCAGCATGGAACCCATGTGGTGTGGGCATCCATCTTTCCAAATCATTGTTACAAAAATATTTGACAACATCAATACCTTTGACAAAGTTATTAACCTCTTTAAGGAAGAGGCAATTAGATGGAACAAATCTACATTTGGCAATATCTTTCGGAGTATGAAGAGAATTCTTGCAAGACATATAGTCATCCAAAACTCTTCTACGTATCAGAATAGACCCATCGTTCAAGACCTAGACAATGACCTTCTTATATAGTATGAAAACCTACTAAAAGCGGAAAATGTATTTAGGAGAACCAATTAAAGAATTAACTGGTTAGGCAAGGGGGATGCCAATTCCACACCTCCACCCTGAACGGTATGAGGAGGAACAAATTACTTCCCTCAACGAATAAGCTTACTGGATAATGAGGCTGTTAGGGATAACAAAACTAACTACTTCGTAAAGATCTACACCACTAACAATACTCGTTCTAGGAATATTCCTCTTAGTAGCAAGCTCAAACAAGTTGCATTTTCGAAGGATCCAATGACATCTTGGACCTCCCGACCACTAACATAGAAGTGCTCAATACAATAAAGTCTTTCAATCCCCTGAAATCCCTAAGGCCAGATGGCCTCCACCCTCTTCTCTATAAAAAATATTGGGACCTAGTTCGGGAGAAATTAATCACCTTCTGTAAAGAAGTCTTCTATACTCAACTATTTCCCAAAAATTAACCAAACCCTTCTGTTCACTCATTTTTTTGTTTCAAAAACCTCCCGTTGTGGAAATCCATCTATGGTAATAGACAGTAAAAACTCCATAGAGTTGGTCTTTTGAACCCGCTTCAAGCTATCATGACAATTCACGAATCTTGGGGTAAACAATCTCTCTTGCTTATGTTTACTTTTTTCACCATTTGATTCTTCTACATAGGAAATGAGACTCAAATCTTTTACTGCAAATTTAGAAGCCGTTTTCTTTCATCCTTATTCCTAAGATCCAATATTCCACCATGATCAAGAACTTCAGGTCGATTGGGCTTTGTAACACGAGATACAAATTAGTAAAAAAATCATTATGAGTTGCATAAAACTCCTCCTCTAAAATATCACTTGTCCTAGTCAATCCAGTTTTCTCTCACCCAAAAGAGACCTAAATCACGTCGTTATAGTCCATGAGTACATCTCCCACTTGCAAAAACATGAAAGAGAAAACCCTAATCTGATCTGAATAATATATTTGTAAAAATCCTTCGACAATATAGAGTAGTCAGTCATAAGAAATACAATGTTATTCTTCAATCCCCCCCAAAACACAATTCTCTCATCATGTATGGTGTCTGATCTAATCCATATCAGTCATTTTATATGGGAAACTGACTCTTTTACGCGTACTAGAGACATCCAGAAGGAGGATCCCATGTCCCTACACATCTTCATTCTCTGCATGGAAAAAATGTCTAGGTTTATTGACCAGAAGGTCAAGTCTAAGAATGGACTCCCATAAAAACAACCACCTTTAGGACAAAGTATCTGTCATTTATCTTGTTACCCCTTAGAGGTAACATGCCGTACTTTACCGCGAACTCATAGAATCCCTTAGCATAATGAAAACATCAAGACATAGAATAGTCTAATCTTCTATAATACCCTAAAACAAACTAAGGTGAACTAGAGCTTGGTAAATGTTTCATGATGTAATTTTGTGCTTAAATTATTTATAATGATTTCCTTAGGCAGTTTTTGAAGCTTGGTTACATTTTAAGGTAAAACGTTCCTGACGTTCGAAAGATATGCCTTAGGATGTACTTGTGTGTTCTCATATGTTTTAGCGAGTTTTACGTGTTTGTTTTAATTGAAATCGGTGTGCGATGTTCCTAATACCTAGATGACCATGTTTATGGGTTCAACGTCAAGGTACGACTCCATCTAGTACCCACAAGGAGTCCTAGAAAAGGACCCAAGACTTGGGAACCAAGGTGCCAATAACTAAGCAATCGATGCCAACCAACCTACTAGTCGTTGTCTCAACGACGCCCCATCGTTTGGAAGGTAATGGTATCTTATACCCCAATTATGTAGCCTCTAAATCCATCGACGCCCCAACAGGATGGGTCGTCGATCAAACGACGCCTGGTAGCTTGGGGTTGTCGATTGGCACTTGTTAAAGTTGTCATGTTTTGTTGTCAAACTTGGGGTGTTTTCGTAAATTCACCCCAAATCATTTATGATCCTAGGATGATTATTTTAGGGTTTTTAAATTATATTAAATTGGTTTTAATTCCTAGACCTTGACAAGATCCCTCATTTCAAATATTGAAACTCTCTCTCTCTCTCTCTAAAGAAAGACTCTCCCAAATCAACATAGAAGCTTGGATTCAAGGAAGGGCTTGGAGGGATGGTGGTCGACGTGTTATTTAGATAAATTAGTGGTTTTCCTTCTCATTGAGTTATGGTAGTAATCCTTTAACCCTCTTACATTCAAGGAGTCATTTCTAAAAGATTTCAAAAGGGCTTTTCAAACTCCATCTTCTTCTATCTTTGACTCTAAGCGTGGGTCTTCATATAAAAATGTATTGTTTTTAGTGTTAGTTGGTGATTTTAACATCAAAACCATAATGAACACATGCTTATGCATATTTTTAACTTCTAGCTAATGAACATGATTGTGTAATGTTTGAGTTTTGGTTTTGTAAGATCTCAAAAATGACCTAGGTGATTGTTCACGATGGTATAAGGTACTAAATAGGTGTAAAATATGGTATTTAGGTGGTTTCTAAGAGTTTAGGTGCATTGGAAGTCAAACGTCAAGGGATGACCAAGACGTTCGACGATTAAGTCACCTATGTGCCTCATATGTGGTTCGATGTGTTTATGTGTTATTCATGAAGTTTTAAGGTCCTTATATGAGTTATTATATGCAGTGTGTAAATTTTCATGAATTTTGGTGGTCAAACGTCCAAGAACGTCCATGACGTTCGAAAGGTTTGCCTTGAAACGACCTTGTTTGTCTAGGCATGTTTCATCTAGTTTTACGTGTTTATTTTGGATAAAATTCATGTGAGAGGTCCTAAACTCATATAAAATAATTTTTTGTTTGGAAACGTCCAGGAAAACATACCGAAGGTCCATCCAAGGGTCCTTGAGGAAGGACCCAAAGTTGGGGGCGAAGATTATCCAAGACAGCCCACCTAGGATGGCAATCGACGCCCCGTAGGTGAGTTTTTGTCAGTTGGAACTTAGTTATGGATAGAGGAATCCCAATACAAGCCTCATTCCCAGACCATGGACAACCAGGATGGTCCGTTGGTCAAAGGACGGACCGTCGATAGGCAACCGTCGAATGGCATTGTCCCTGCGTGCAGTTCACTGCCAAGTGAGGGGTGAAGTTGTTAATTCACCCCACTTCAAAATAAGAATTTTGGTGGTTCCTATTGGGTATTTTGTGTATTTTAACCATGTATATAAGTCCTTAACACTTAGAAGAATTCATTCTTCCAAATCAAAACCCCAAAATCCCTTAGAAATTCCTTAAGAATCCATTGAAGCCAAAACTCAAGGAAGAGCTTGGATTGAATAATTTAGTGTAGAGTCTTCATAAAATTGAATATTTATATTCATTGAGGTATAATTTTTGATCCTTGAAACTCTCTTCATCAAAGTGCCCAACTCTCAAAGAAGTTTTATTAAAGTTTTCAAAGTTAAATTGTCCAATTTCATGATCCACCATGGGTTCTTGCATTAACGGATTATAAACATTGATTATGGATTGAATTTTATTTTATTGATTAGTTTAACCTAAATAACCTATGAACCCATGAATTGGATGAACCCTAGTTTTTGACTATATTATGGGTTACTTGATATTGGCCTAATGTTTATGAATTCTAATGTAGTTTCATGTGGGCTATTGATTGATATAATAATGGTAGTAAATTGATATCCAGGTTGCATTAGATTGATGAATATGTAGTAAATTGACCTAGTTTCATGAATATTGTTATAATTATATAAAATTGTTGTTATTGACATGGGTAAGGGCCTTGTGATATTGAATTGGGCGATTTGGAATTGAATTGAGGTATTAAGGAGGGAGTGGTGGTATGTTTCCCTATTTAATTTATTTTTATGTTGACTAGAATTCAATTATATTGTGATTGGTATGGTTCACTTATGGTGGTGGTGTTATGTGCTTTACTTGCAATGTATGTGGCCTTGTCGGTGTTATTTTAGGTAATTTGGTTATCATGGCCCTGTCAGCAACTACTTGAAGTATTATGATGATTATGTGAAGTATGACAATATATATCTACATGATAAGTAATGTGAAAGTATATGTGTTCTTCTATTGATGTTAAGTAGATAATCATGTTAGAGTATGATTATGGCTTTATGTGTATACTGTTAAGGTTGATGTATATTACTCCTAATTGAATATATGAGTCTATGATGGTAATATTTATGATGATAAGGTAGCGTATAAGATGACTTAAAGAGGATATGGTTATGTCTATGTGCTTCTAGAATGACATGTAATATGTGTTAAAGTTATGTATGTTGTGTCTTGTCTTGGCTGACTTGTGTCCCTTTCTTGATGCATATATGAATGTGAATATGTGATGTCTTGACTTAGGATGATAAAGTCTCTTAGTATTGAATGTATGAATGACATGTGACCTTAAATGATGTTAAAAAGGTCTTTTATGTAAAACCTTGAATATAGTGGTAAGGCTATGAGTGTTAAAGTCGAAAGTTGTAATGGTATCCTTCAAAGTAAAAAAATGATAGCCTTAAGGTTAATTGGCTAAAATGGCATCATATTAATCCTGAGGAAAGTCATGATGAGCTTCTTATCGGCATTGTGAGGTAGCCCTAGTGGACCTTTCTCTGGTAGGGTAAATGTGATTCGGTTATGAACTTGATATAACCCCTTTGTATGAACCTTGAATTTAAATTTCTCTATGAGAACGAAGTCTAGCACCGAGTGAGTGTGGTAAGGTAAGTGGGCCTAGTTAATGAATGAGACTAGATTACAAAGTATGCCCTTCATATTCCTTAACCACATGCCTACATGGGATGCGTCTAAGTTCTACCATCGGCAAGTAGAACACCCTCACCGAAGTATGTTAGAACTTCGAGTTCCATGTCTTGCTATCATAGTCTATGTCGGTTATTGTCTATTATCATAATATGGAATACATACTAGCATTAGATAAGTTCTATGAAGTATAGGTGGTGGTGTGGGATGCTATCTAGACATTGCCCAATAGGCTTTGAAGGTGTTAGTTAGAGTTCCTAGGTCTTGTCCAAGTCCATTAATTGAATGTCCTTTATGTGTTGAGTGTCTCCTAAATGAAATAATTAATATAATGACTTAAGTTAAGAAAGTATGTTAAATGAATAAGTACTTATCTATAGTAGTTAAGGGTTGTATAGTTAAGGTGTGAAGGGGGCATACGAATGGTCACTTTGTATCTTACATAGATGTGTCTTAATAATGATTCTAGTTAAGGAAAAATAGCTGAATAAGTAAAAATAATCTAAACTTAGGTAGTCTTAAGGATTATTTAGGTATTCTCGAAGAAATCAATCATGGACGTTATCTTCTTGATTTACTTAAGTAGGTCTTTTTATAGCCTTTGGTAAGACAGTATCATATTATCTATATATATTGATGTTTTAAGTGAGAATGATTTTGTCATAGGTAGTCTATAGAATCTCTTAAGTGTGTGTGTAAGTGATTGTACGGGCGGTTACTTCACAACTCACTCAAGTGAGACTTTGAATCACCTTTGGTAGACGGAAATCTCATGTTCATAATGGATTTTATTGTAAGTAGTCTTGAGGTTCATTTAGGTATGCCTAGAGAGGTTGTATGGGTGGTATCTCTTTGTCTGACTTAAGTGAATCTTAGGATAGATTTAAGTGGGATGATTACATGCTATAAAGTGTCTAAGAAAGAAGTAGGCATTTTTTACTGTAACAATTAAGGAATTCACTATATAGTGAGTTGAGGTCACTGTAATGTGTCTCTTAAAAATGAGATAATGGTTCTAATGGATTGCTTATGTGTTTCTAAGTTGTTAAATGTTGTTCTTACGATTATAATATGATTTTTAAATGAAAAGATGCACATTTCTAATAAAAGTCCATTTTCATGATTTTCATGCATTATGTCATACTTAGTACATGTGATTGTACTAATCCATTCTTTTATCTATCTCTACAGTAGTTGGTAGGTGAGGAGCATTTGGGAAGGAAGACTTGGACCGTCGCATCATTCAAGAGAAGTTGAAGTATGTCCTCAATCGACTCGAGGCATATATAGATTTCTTTTATGTTTCTTATTGAATAATTGTAATAGACTAAGTATTTCTATATTCGTATTGTGTATAGGCTGTGTCCCAAGTAGTTTCGTGTCTAAGATTGATGAAATTGGGACTTAGTATTTCCATGACTTTATATGAAAGAGTTTTTAAAGACTATGACATGTTTTATGAAAAGTTTTTGTTCTGCACTATTATTCATTATGTATATGTGATGAGTGATAGCTAAGGTCTTGTACAAGACTTCCGAGAGGTCAAATACGCGTGTCACATTCCGAGATTTCCCCTAAACTTCTAGGGTGTGGTTTTGGGTTGTGAGAGGTTTCTTCATGGTGATATTATTGTTTAGCTACTTCCATAAGGGGTATTTTATTATGAATTTTCGGGTAAATTGTGAATAGCTGTTGAAAGCATGGCTGAATAGTAAGTTGGTCTCATTGTTTAACTCTTATTATGAAATGCTCTTGAGTGTATGGTCCACCTTTGGTGGTGGTATTTACTTGAAATATATGAATGTAAATCTACTTGTGTATTGTAAATAAGGCCATGAAGGAATATTATTTGAAGTATGATAATAATGATGTTCTTCTTGTTGATCTTCTTTATGAAGCTTTTTATGTAAAGTATGCTAGAGATAATGTCCTAAAGAACTATATAATTATGTGAAGCGTGTTTAAGTGTGTAATATGATGAATGAAGGTTTAAGAATGTTTAGAATTCAACGTTGATGAAATGGTGATTAGGTAAAAGGTGTGCTCACATGTTCACTCACACACTCACACTTGAATAAATGAATGAAGTTAGTAAATGTTAAATAAGAGGAGTCTTGGGGTGAACACTCTTCAAGAGTTGAGATTAAGTGTTTAGTAGCAATATCACTATCTTCCAAGAGCTTTCTAAGATAGGTAGGAGGATGGATGTATTTAGTGAGTTGAGATGTGGTGTCCACTAGTTATCCTTAACCTATAGTATAAAATGTTGAGACTGTGTGGGGAGTTATGGTTAGCACCGAGAGGATATGAAGAATGGATGGTTGCACTTCGTGAGTTGAGATGTTGTATTACAATGAACCTCTTGAGATGGTACTCCTTGTTAGTAGACACTAAATTACATAGTAGCAATATCCTTATCCCTTAAATATGTGCCCGCATAGGTGTAGCTATTAGGAAAGCCATGTAAAATCTAAAAGAACGACCCTACCCTAGGCAAGTAGGGATCCCTCATCGGATAAGGGATAATTTCGGGAATCAATGTTAAGCTCTCATGGTCTATGTCAATTAAGCTAAACCCACAAAAGAATTAATGAATCAAGTCTTCTGAAAAAATGTACTACTTAGTCTAGGTGGTTGTATGAGATGCTATTTATCTATTGCACTAAGTAGACAATCCAAAAGGGGAGTCTTGATGTGTTTTACATGAAGTGTATGAATGAGATATCATGTGTTGTAAATGAAGTTAGATTACTTATGGTATAATGTTAAGGAAGTATGTTAAAGTTATGTTTTATATAATGATGTTATGAATGACTAATGTAGTGTGCTTGATCCAAGGGAATCTTCAAGGAGAAGTAAGTGGGAGTAGTAGTATAGGATGGTAATCTCGCATTGCACTTAGTGTAACATACAAGTCCCACTGTAGTAGGGAATTTACATGAATTCCTTAGTGTATGAATGTTCTTCTAATGTCTAGTAGAGAGTGTGGACTTGTTTTCCGTGAGAGGTAATCCTATGGTTGGTAGTCTTAAGGATCACTTAGGTTTGTAGTGAAGGGGGTGTATGGGCGGTTCCTTCATGTTTTACCTTAGTGAGTCTTAGGATAACTTTGTTAGGTAAACCTCAAAGGAAATGAGTTCATTGTGTTTGGTATGAATTACTTCAGTTTACTGTTAAGTTAAATTTTGTTCTAAAATTATGAGAGTTCTATTTTATGTGATAAATAATGATTTTTATAATATTTTAACTCAATAATCATGAATGTTTTACTTATTTGGCATGAAAGCTTATTTTACTAAAACGTCCCATTTTGCTTGTTTTTGCATATGCCATACTCAATACAATGTTCTGTACTAACCCCATACTTTTCTATACTTTATAAGTATAGGTTGGAGGCAAGAAGAAGTCTAGAAAGCAAAGCTTTGGAATCGACTCTCTCAAGACTAATTATGTCCTTATATATTTGAGGTCATAGTCCTATTTCTTTAGTTTATATTATTAAAACAATTTAAGTAATTTCATTTGATGTAAAGGGCCTTGTCACTAAGAAATTTAAGTTGTGTCGTTAAGATTACTTGTGAGGAAGACATCACTCTTTAGTGTTTGTGAACGATATTTTACTATTATTATAAATGTCATGAAAAGTTTTAATCTCACACTACTTTTCATGTCTTATGTCATTATTGATAGCAAATGGCTAGTACAAGACCTCCAAAAGGTCAAGTACACAATTGTACGACCCAAAGATTGCCCTGAATGCTAGGGGGTACTTTAAGGTCATGATATCTTAACCTCCATATACTTCACACCATGTTGGTGGTTGTTGAACCATATTAACTTGAGCTTGTTGTTGTCCTAGTGACATGATGCTAAAGGGTGTAGTCATCATATTTTGCATTTCTACAATTTGTGCCGTTAAAGTTGTCACTGCATCCACTTTTAACACACCAGCAGTCTTTAGTATGACGGTTAAGCTCCTACTTCATTCAACTCGGGATTATCTTGTAAAATTCTATTTACTAATGTAAATACCACAATAAATGTCTTCAACAGAATCAAGTCCGTGTTCGGTTCCATTTTTTTTATAATGGTATGGACCGACACTACGTTAGCTTGACGATGATGTGAAAAACATAGAAACAAGGACATAAATTGTCACATCCGAGGAGCACACCCTAGATGTAACCGTCATCGCCGTCCTCGGAGAAGACTAAGACTAGCATCTTAGCTTACATCATTACATTAATATGTTAGAAATGCGGAAAATTGAAAACTTTTCTATATCTGTCTTGAGGTTTACATAGACCTCTCGCATACACATAATATATATTCATATCTAGTATACATACACCCTTCATATAAGAAGATTACATAGTCTTCTACTTTTATTTCACATAGATATATAAAATACTTAACTTAGTCTTAAAAGGATATCTCATCTTATAACCATCTAAACAAAGAGTATATCAATTGGGCATGTCACATACATCAACGTAATAAAGCCACATATAGGCTATACAATCGTTAGTACTCAAATGAAAAGGAAAGAACTAGAAGTCTTATAACTAGAACAACATCAAAGCATGAATAATGGCATTGCCCTCGGAAAGCAAGGACCTACCCAACTTGGATGAGTGAGAATTCCAAATCTTCCTTCAAAGTCATATAAAAAATCTTTCAAATGTTGAGGAAAAGGGAGAAAATTGGGTTAGAACATTACATGTACTAAGTATGAGATCATATGCACACACATCATAAAATCATGCTAAAAAGAGACATTTCATTAAAGTATGATATTTAACATTGAAAAGCTTTATTTACATTCAAGAACCAATACAATTCAATCATACATATCCATTAAGTCAATACCATGTACATCACAAGACCAACCCTACTAAGCCTAGTCAAGTCAACATGCATATCATCATACTTGAGCATATAATCAATACAACTCTACCGTTAAGTTATAACATCATCAAGCATATACAAGAATTCATAACATCATAACCAAAGTAAAACAATTACCCATGAACCCTCATTAAGTAAACTAGTGCAATGACTAAGCAAAACCTCATAACCTTAATCAATCAAGTAAACCCAACAAGAACCATAACCAATGTCCAACTTCACATAGCATATCATTAAGAGTACATATCATCATACTTTAGCAATGGAGACCAAACACATATTCATAAGTGTAGCCAATCATCATGGAGTATCATCAATGTGCAAGATCATCATATACATATCATTTTTAAGCTTCTACATATATAAGAACATCCGTTAAGACTTCCCTCAAGGCTAACTAGTGCAATGTTTAGGTAGAGTCCCCTATCCCTACCTTGACTAAGCTAAACCCCTTCGTTCATCCTAGTTAGAGTTCATTTCATTACTTCGTTTTACCTTTTGGAACATCTTTCCTTAACCGACATAGACCACATGAGCTAACATCTTTCATATATTCAGATTATATCGAGTACTCTCATTAGCATCACAACTTGTAATTTGGGGTTGTAACATATTTTTGTCCCACCACAATCTCTTTCCTATTGGCAACTTCTAAGAAAAGCAGTATCGAATATTCAGAAAAGGAATTGTAACAACTGCAAAATAATATGATAAGCGAAACACAATAAACAATCGATGATAACATATATAAAAAGTATAAATAGAATTTAACAATGCATAACTGCACTCAAAGAATGGACCAAATCAAATGATTGTTTTAGAATAGATCTCTGTCAATTGCTCCTTGTGATGTAACTGAACCATAGTAATTAGAATCTCAAGATGCAGTAACACCTATCGTCAAGGACTAAAAGACTTACATTATGATGGTTTTTCTTCTTTATTCTAGTTTTTATTTTCATATTATGAATCTTGGGTTGCATTTTATTACATTTTCACTATATGAAAAAAATATTTTCAGTAAGAATAGATCTACGAAAATCCTTGCATCATACTATGAAAGACTACAAATAAATTAGAAAAACAAACATTCACATATTTTACTATGTCAAATAATGAAAATGGCAACTTTTTTTTATTTTGTTTATAGTCCGTTGAATATATTAGGTGAAGCATTGTAACTTTTTTGAAATGTGAAAGACCAAAATATTTGTAGGCCTATTTATTTGGGCAATTAAGATTTTTTGCAATTAAGTATATATAAATAATTTTATTTATTGGTAAATTAACACACACTTCTTGGTCATAGTGGTGGACTAGTGAGGAGTTTATTCCTGACCACTAGGTCAAGAGTTCAACGCTGGTAAACAGAAAAAATCTAACAATATTGAGGTATTCTATTGTGTCTTTTTAATTCTTTAAAAAACAAAAAACAATAGTAGTATGTAATCAAAGAGAAAATATATTTCTAAAAAAAATTTAAAGGTATTTTAGAATACCTATATTAACCAATGATTTTCTTTGGCTTGCCCGTCTTGAACCCTTGACCTAGTTGTTAGGAGAAAAGTTCTCAACTAATCAACCATTATGACCAAGAAGGTCGGTATTAATTTATGAATAGGTAAAATTATTATATTTACTAAATACATAAAATGAGTTAGGTCAACAATATTCAATTACTTAAAAATAAATCTAGAATATCTTTGTGACTCAAATAAATAGGTCTGCAAATATTTGTTCTTCATATGTTTCTACTAAATTCCAGTGTTTCGCTAAATTTCATTTAAGTATAAGAATTCAAATAAAAAGAGTTACCGTTTTCACTATTTTGAGACATTAAACAAAAAGAATTAATGTTCTTTTCTAATTTATTTATAGTGTTTTTCTTTGTGTTATACAAAGGATGTCTATAAATCTAATTTTGATGATAGAGACACTTAAATGCCTAATTGGGGTATTGATGAAACTACTTGTTTTTTTAAAAGAAAAAAATTCTAACTAAGATCTTTATTATTCTTTGCGGCATGACTTCTAAAAATGATTAATCTAAGATAATTATAATCATATTAGTACATTAATTTTGTCTTTTTCTAGTCAGTTAAGGATGTGATTTATTTATTAGTCGAAGTTCAATATATTCCAAATAACTTTAGTCACTACCTCTATCAATACGAAGATATGTTTTTGTATGGAATTCATGTTAAAAAATTATTTTATTTTAATAATAAATATTGTATGCATGAATTATTTTATCTTTTTGGTAAATATAAATAATTTACTTGTTGAAATATACCGGTCTTATTGATCACAATGGTTTATTGGTTGAGGAGTTTTTTCTTAATCACTATGTTAAGGGTCAAGGTGGTAAACCAAAGAAAATTATTGTTATTAGGCATTTTATAGATCCTTTTTAAATTTTTTCAAAGAATAGTTTCTTTATTCAATTACAAATTATTGTTTTTTGTTTTCTATTATAGAAATTTGAAAACTTTTTCAAATTTATCTTTTGTTGTATTTGAATAGGAAAAAGTAATTTTCGATTAATTTAATTTCATATTTTTGAAGATTTTTCTTATTAACATTCATATTTATCAAAAACTAGGGAAACTATTCGGGCTTCACGCGATTACATGAAATATTTATAAGCTAATAAGATGAAATATATAATATTTAGGTTAGTATCGAATATATAGATAATATTTGTATTTTTCCTCGTTTGCGATATCATAGACTTTTTTAAAACATATAAAATATATTTATTTGTTTTGTATATATTAGAACAAAATATTCACCGTGGTGAAGTAAATGGAATAAGGGATAATATGTTAAAATAACAATATATTGTATTAGGTTGAAAATATTTTAGATGTTTTAATTTTCTCTATTTTTTCTAGGAGTAGTGATGTTCTATCCAAACTCTGATTTCTTAAAACTTCTTTTATTTTATTATTACATTTGCTTATTATAATTTTTTAAACATTAATTAAACACTTATAAGATTTACGAAAAATGAAGCATATAAAGTCATGATTCATATTTAGTATTAAACTTTATAAGTAAGATGAAGAGACATGAGTTATAAATAATTCAAATGTATAAATTTATTAGCCACTAAATGTATTACTAATTATGTATTGATTTTATTTGTAAAATAAAAAAATAAAAATAAGGTGTGAAAATACAAAAAATGAACAGAGAAAATATAATAATCGGTGACTACATAAAAATTATAAATACATTTCAAAGCAAAAAGAACGACGACAGATTGTTACATACGCAAAAAATGACATCATGAAAATAATAATATATTTTTCAATTACTTTTTATAATTTATAATAAAAGTGAAACTAATCATCATAAATTTTGTTGTTGTTAAAATAAAATAATTATATTTATTTTTTTCATAATAAAGAGAAAATAGAATACTAAAGGATCAAATGATTAGCATTAACAATATAATACATTTAGCTAAATTATTTACATAAATCAAAATTTTAAAAACTCTAGCAAAAGTAACTAAGTTGCTAATAAATTTTAAAATGAAAAAATAATCTCTAATTATGCTTCATTTTTTTTCCTTGTACCATCTTCGTTTGCAAAGAGATCCGTCATCATGTTTTGATCCATATGTCAAACTATTCATATATGCAACCAACTGAATAAAAAAAAGCATATACGAATTAAAAATAATTATGTCAAAAGAAAGAACAAAATATAAACAATATTTAATATATTTAAATATTATCTTTTCAATAGTAATAACAATACTAAATAATAATTATTTCTTGAAATCTAACAAATATTATAATCAAACTATATTATATATGAAAAACTAACTATTAGAAAGAGTAATTGCATACGGACAAAACATTGTTAAGAATTAAAGAGATTTTTTTAATCATACTTACTTGATAAATTATAATACAAACATAAAAATATATATTAAGAAAGCATGTCTAAGTACATAAAAATAAAAAGAAAGACTTAAGAATGAAATATATCTTACATTCATATACTTTTCTTTTGTTACATGTTAGCTAATTCACAAACAAGTATTATGAAGAAGAGAAATTATAACTTTGTATGTGAATCTTCATGAAAATAAATATGAATCTATATAGACAAAATAAAGGAAATGAAAAGATAAGGACTTGAGAATGATATATTTATTAACTTCATGTACTTTTTTTTTGGTTACATGTTAGTTTCCTTCACAAATCAAATACGAATTTATATAGACAAAAATAGAGGAAATAAAAAATAAAAATTTCAATGAAGTATTTCTTACCTTCATGTACTTCTTTTTTTGTTACAAATCAAACTTATATGATGAAAAAAGAAAGAATAATTGTGAATGTGAATCTTCATGAAACTAATATAAATTTATAGGCAAAATAAAGGAATTCCATAAGACACATAAACTTATAAATTTAAATTGGAGGTTATGAATATAAAAATTATGAGAGTCATGAATATTATTAAAAGTAAAAATTAAAGAGGGGCAAGTCATGGGTAGTAACTCCTAGTGAATAAATTCAAAAATAAAAATAAAAATACTTAAAATGTAAAAAAAATAATACTATGATTTCATGATTAGAAGTGAGATAAACAAATAGAAAAAAGATATAGAGAGTTTTTTTTTATAAATGTTCATACATTAATAAAGTATTTATTTGTATATTTGTATAAATGAAGTAATATATTTTTACAATAAAATAATTAATTTAAATTAAAAAAGTCAAAAATAAATAAATTATGTTTCTCTTTTAATTATAAATGAGATAAATAAATAAAAAATATGTAGAGTTTTTGTTATAAATGATCCACCATTAATAAAATATTTATTTGTAATAAATTAAAGTAATTTTTTATGATATATAATTAAAAAAAATTAAAAAAAGATGGAAAAAGCTAAATGTAAATGGAGGCCATATAGAGGTGCCACATCACCTCCTCTATGGTCCTCATTTATATATATATATTGATTTGATTGTTCCCTATCTTAATTACTTGTATTAATTGTTAAGCTAAATCTATAGTGCTATATTTAATTCACTCTAATATAATCATGGGCCATTAATATTATGAACTTTATTTTTAAGTAATAAAATATTATTTGCATGACCCATTTAATGTTTTTAGTAAATATAAACAATTTTATTTGTTTGTAAATTGACACAAGCCTTCTTGATCTTAATGATTCACTAGTTGAAGAGTTTTTTTTTCTTGACTACAAGGTCAAGGGTTCAAAGTTGGTAGATACCTACATATTTAATTTTTCTGTATCTACCAACCTTTAACTCTTGACTTAGTGGTCATGGGAAAACTCTTCAACTAGTGAACTAATATGATCCAAGAAGGCTTGTGTTAATTTTATCAACAAATAAAATTATATATATTTACTAAAAACATAAAATGGGCTATGCAAACAATATTTTATTACTTAAAATGAAGATTAAAATATTTTAATGGCCCATGATTATATTAGAGTTAATTAAAAATCGCAGTAAAAATTTAATTTAACAATTAATACATGCATTTATGTGATGGAACGATTATTTTAAAAAATATATATATATAATTTTTTACAAGAAAGAACTTCAAAAGTATGAAGTTAAATCTATTGCAAATTATTTAGGCCTATTCAAATATATAAATTTAAAAAATTCAATTTTTCTACAATAAAAACAAAAAAACAATAATATGTAATCAAATCGATAAAATATGATTTAAAAATCTAAAAAGGTATTATAAAGTTCCTAATAACATTTATTTTCTTTAGCTTACCAGTATTAAACCCTTGACATGCCGATTAGGGAAAAAACTCCTCAACCAATAAATCACTATGATCAAAAAGGCAAATTTTAATTTACCAACAAGTAAAATTATTACATCTATGATTACAATCTACAGATGTGGCCTAGCTAATAGATGCACATGCAAGGAAGTTAGATATTTGATTTTAATATATCAAGTAGTCGCTTATCATTCCTTATAATATAATACGAATTGAGAAAGGTCTTATATATAAGAAGCTAAAATTCTAATAAAATGGGAATATTAGAGTAGTTTTGGAATATTACAGATAATTTATCAGTGAATTTAATTATTTTCGTTCTAAATAATATAATGGCGAAGAAGGTAATTGTAATACCTCAAACCACCAAAAAGATTACTGCTATGTTACACCCCGGAAATTAATAGGCTAAACTAGAGGTAAACCTTAGAATTAGAGTCATGAAGGTTGCCTAGAGCCAAGGGCAAGAGCCAAGGGAAAGGGGCTTAGGCTGCCTAAAGTTCCCGAGGGAATGCCAACCTGCCACGTTAGCCTTCACGGCTCGTGAAGCCTTTGACGGCTCTTGGAGTGTCCTTGGTCATGCCTTGGTAGTTGAGGTTTGAAGGAGCGTGGATTAGCCATTGCATCAAGGCCTACGACAGGGATACGACTCGTGGAGGCCCCTATGAAGATGCATTGGGCTTGTTGGATAAAGACACTTTTTTCCTAGTCACTGCCTCAAGTCCAAGAAGGGGACCACAACTTGTGTTCATGTCCACGGCCCGTGTGGCCCCATGTGAGACCTCGCATCTCACTTAAAGTGAGGGATGTTTTGGGTAATTCCGACTTTAGTCCAACTTAAGTGAGGTCGTTTATACTTAACTTAGGGTCACTATATAAGTCATTTTTAATTTAAAACCAACCTATTCGACTTATTCTTTCAAAAATCCTAATCAATTTCCAAAGTTCGTCGTCTCTTAAAATTCTCTCTCTAGAAAACTCATATAAGAAGAAGAGGGAAGTGAAAGCTGGTGTTCAAGAAGCAAGGTTTTCAAACAAAATTTCATAGGGATTTGTGATCAATTTATGGTAGTCTTTCTTCCATTGAGTCCCTTCAAAATTCAAAACCTAAAGATAGAAATCCCCAAAAAGTAGGGTTTGATTCCAAAGTCATGGGTTCCTTTCAAACATGAGTCTAATGCTTGAATTATGTTATATTAAGTACAAATGATGATTTCATATGGTTTTATGATGAATGCTAAGGAACCTATAAAAAACCATATTATTTAATTGTAATTTCTGATGTAGGTCTTTGTTGATGAAAGAAGAATGCTACGAAATTATACATGCACTGATTGCGTTACTTGAATTATGATGATATCCATGTCTAATTTATTGAATTCTAGATGTGTTTATTTGATATTAACTTTGAACCTTGAAAGGGTAAAGCATGAGAACGTGCATGTTTTTATGGAATCTATGTATATGTTTTAAGAACACTTTTAGGGTGAAGTTTCTATGATTTTCATGTAGTTGTTGTGTTGTTGAAAGGATATTTTCATATACACACTTATGCATGGATATGATATGATGTGAAATGTTTTCTTAGATTCTGAAGATTCTAAGATTGAAACTCTTTCTCAACTATTGAATCTATATGTAAGCATGGACGGTGAAAGTTTATTCTCACGCATGATCTAATGAGCTATCTTAATGAATCAAGTTACGAGTTAGTATGTACTATGTGGGAGTTAATGCTTATCACTGATTAGATATTAAATATGAGATGGATGCTTTTACACTAGTTGAGTTTGGGTTCCCAAAGTATGCCATATGAGAAGGAGACCTTCTATGCAAGTTGAGTCGGAGTTTCTGGTAGCAATATCCTTATCCCATAGACTATATGGCCCCATAGGTTATTTAGCTACTTGATCTACCTAAGCAAAAATTATGGTTCTACCTTAGTCAAGTAGGATATGGGTAACACTTGGGGACCATGTATATATCATGACCCAGGGGTACCCCTATCTGTAACACGACGTACTTAATGCAAAAGTGGTGTGATACAATCCCTTAGCATACACAAACATAAGAAAATAGAAATGACGTGAAATTTAAAATTTTATAAACGAAGTCATTTTAATAAAAGTCAAAAGCGAAGTCTAGACATTATCCCATTAACCATCTACTGCAACGAATATAAGTAGGGTCACAACCCTTTACAATCAAATCTCAAAATAGAACATACGAAATGAAACTAGAAAGAATAACTCTTGTCCTCGAATCATGAGGACTCACCAAGGCAAAGGAATGCATTTGTTAAGTTTTAGAATCAATCCAAGTCTTCAACCAAGGAGAGGCAGCTTCAACAACCTGGACCTACACTTTGTGAACAAAAAAGTAGAACATATGGGTTAGCACAAAATGTACTATGTACGGAAGCCATGCACTTAGAATCCTTAAAACATGCTATAAAGGACAATTTAGTTAAAAGGAATGCATTTGTCAAGTTTGAGAACCACTATGCACTTTTAATGTAAATACACAAGTCATAGAATATTCATCCTATAAAAAAGCTCATAACATAGTAGAACCAGTACCGTAGTAACCCTAAGGTATACTTGCGCAATGTATGGTTGGCATCTGATAATGCCAACCATACTAAATAATCCTCTGAGGCCACCTTAGTCATACCTATTATACTTAGACCTCATCATAGTCAATAGTCGTAGACAAGGAAATAATCACGTACAGTAACTTGAACATAAGGAAAGTCATTCATAGCAACAATCTATCTAATATATATGAATACATTCATTAATTATCATAGCATAAGAAGCCACCCCATAACCTTTCAAAGTCTACTTTTGGAATGTCCTATACTCCCACTCCTACTAAGTAAAGGTCATTAAGTTGTCATAGGCATAGTTATTGTCCTATTCATAGTCTTTTCATGTAGGGAAAATAGCCTTAAGAGACATAGACCATGTGAGGTACATGGAATCTAATGTCATGCCCCACTCCAAAAAGAGATGTCCTACATGCCTGAGGTAGAACTACATGCATTATATTTTAACTGGAACCTCTAGATAAAGACCTATGTGGACACATAGTTATGGGATAGGGAGATTTCTATTAAAAACTCAGCCTATTGCATTGATGGGATACTTTCCAACTCATGAGAGGCCCGACCTATTGCGTTGGCGGAAGGGTCTTTACCTCATAGTCATATCCACTTGGTGCTAAGCATTAATTCAAACTTTACATAATTAGTATTTAGTTGTATCTGCATGTGTGAAGGAGTATCTTATCATTCATTCAACACAACTCAACAAGTATACCATAGATTCAATTATCTAAGAATGTTATCAATCTGATAATCATCAATACGTTAGTAACCCTTTCCCATCATATTCAGAGTGTGTTCATGAGAATAGTGTTTCAATCAACACAACAACTTTACCATATCCTATACATTCTTACATAGTCATTTTTGATGGTATGGGAAGCATGATCTCGTCACAATACAACAATTACACAATAATAATTGGATCTTCAATTTCTAAGTGCATCATAAGCTCATACACTAATCATAAAAATGTACAACCCCTCTTAACGTTGTCCTTCAAAGTCCATGAATCACAATCAACCCAAACATATACAATTACTACATCATATAAGGGGAGTTTCTTGATAATTCAATAACTTATTAAACATAAATATAATCAATTCACATACTTTTAATATCAAGAAACCCACATCATCGATCCATGATTTAGAAATAAGGGGATTCATGGGTCCACGGGGGTTTTCATCATAAATCAACAATACCCCATTAACCCAATCATGATTCGTAATAAACAACCATAATCAACCATAAATAAACATTTTAAAACGTTTTGGAATATACCTATGACATAGATTGAAACCCCAGGTTTTTAGCGAAATTTGGATTCTTAAAAAACAAATTAGGAAGGATCTTTTGGTTTTATTTCGGTGTTTTAGTGTAATGACATATTTTGAGTGAACTTTAACTTCAAACAACTTAGATATTACCCCTAAAAATATCCAAAACGACATCGCTATAATTGAACAAGAATAGGAAAACACCAAACAGACATTTAATTAGTGACCCAACCTAAGTGACATGAGCCACCTTCACGAGCCGTGGTGAGGACCATGGCCCATTGTCCTGCTCGTGTAGGTGAGGCAGTATCTAGGATAATAGTGCATGAAGTATAATCACCCAAGTCAATCCGACGAGGGGTTCCACGAGCCATGATCAAGACCACGATTCGTGGTCCCTCTCATGGTCCTCGAGGCATTAGCCATGCCTTTTGGGGCATCTAGCTCGAATTTCCAAGGCATCTTCATAAGGGGCTCCATAAGTTGTGGTCCAGATTACAAGTCTTGGTCCCTCTTGTGGGACTTCAGGATGTAGCTAGGATATTCGGTGGCCACTATACCATGGTCAAGGAAAGTCCACGAGCGCCATTCACAAGCCGTGGTGACGACCACAATATGTGGTCCCACTTGTGAAAGCTGAGGTAGTGTGCTCAAGCTAGGGGAAACCGTGGCCTTTTGTTTTGGATTGGCCCCTTTTTCCTTGGCACTAGCCTCTTGTCTTTGGTTCAAATAATTTTCATTTCGACCCTAAATGGTCTTCTAACATACAAGGAGTCAATATAATGATTTTTAACCCTTATTTTAGGCTCTAGTTGAATATATCATTTTTTGAAGTGTTACATTATCTTCCTTTTAGGAACATTCATCCTCGAAGAACGACCTAGTCACCTTACAGGACTCAAGACAATAATCCCATCATACATGCAACATCTAGATCATGCAAAATTCAAAGGAGGAAATATCAACTCCATCTCAAGACATTAAAATGCAACACAAGGAGGTAGGAAGTACATCCACAATCCATTATGCACAAATTCATCATTTCAAATAAACATGGGAAGCACTACCTTCTAAAACATAAGTCAAGCTCAACACAACATTATGTATCCAATATGCCATTTCATCGAAAATAACATAACTACTAAGCATGTTCATCAAATTATTTGCTGAATTCACATATGAAATCTTCATACTAAAATGCAAATCAACATGAGGAACATAAAATCATGAAAACTCTATTCATGCTAAGTATGAATTCTCACAAGAACATGCATGTGATAAGGAAAAATCATGAAGAAACATATATAGAAATGTGACCCCTAAAACACAAAACTTAAGAGAACTACTTACCTCGATATTGGAGAGGAGTAGAAGGAAACAGATTAGGTAGGGGGACTTCATATCGGCCTCAGCCTCTCATGAAGCACCCTCGACTAAATGACTCATCCATAAAACCTTAACGGAAGCTTCTTCCTTGTTTCTTAACCTTTGCACTTGTAAATCTAAAATATCTACCGGAACTTATTCATAAGAAAGACACTCATGAACTCCCAAACCCTCTATAGGAATGATGGATCCAAGATGACGAATACAGTTCTTAATCGTGGAAACATGAAATATCGGATGAATCAAAGCTAATTCATTTGGAAAGTCTAATTCATATGCAACTTTCTTAACACGTTGCAAGATTTGATATGGGACCACATACCGTGACTAAGCTTCTACTTCTTACCAAACCTCATCACATAATTCATAGGTGATACTTTCAAGTAGACCCAGTCACAATCTTAAAATTCTAGATCCCTTCTTCTAACATCAACGTAAGACTTTTGGCAACTTTTGGCCGTCTTCAATCTCTCTCCAATGAGTCAAAAAATTTCAATGACCTCTTAAACTAGTTCGGTACCTATTAAAGAAAATTCACCTACTTGAAACCAGCCAACCGAAGATCTACACCTCCTACCATACAATGCTTTAAAATGATCCACGATAATACTTGAGTGGTAACTATTATTATTGGTGAACTCTATCAATGTTAGATGCTCATCCTAATTACCTTTGAAATCTATAAAACATGATCTAAACATGTCCTCTATGTTTTGAATAGTTTGTTCCTCTTGAACCAGCCGTTTGAGGGTTGAAAGTGGTACTAAGCTTAACAGTTGTACCAAACCATTTTTGGTATGCCTTCCAAAAGTGTGAAGTAATTGAGTACCCCGATCTGAAATAATAGACAAAGAACCCCATGCTACATAAACATTTCCTTGATGTATAATTTATCATAGTCTTCCGCCGAGAGGTCTTCACGGGAATAAAGTGGGCTGATTTTGTCATCCAATCAACAATGACCCAAAAGAATCATTTTTTCCTTCGAGTTCAGGGCAAACTGTCAACAAAGTCCATATTCACATCATCTAACTTTGAAGTATGAATATCTATATCTTGGATAACACTTTGGGTATTTGTTTTTTGGCCTTAACTTGATTGCAATTCGGAAATATGGCTACAAAACCTGCTATGTCCTTGATCATACCATTCCACCAATAGACTTCCCATAGATAATGATATATATTGGTGGAAGTTGGTTGTACAGAATTCTATGAACCATGATCTTCTTCAAGAATTTTCTCTCTCAAGCTATGAACATCTGAAACACATAAATATCCTTGGTACTTAAGCACCCCATCTTCCCCTTGTGAGAAAGACTCTACGGAATTGTTTAGTACCGATTCTTTCAACTAAATTAATATGGGATCAAGGTATTGTTTGGACTTCACGTCCATTACAAAGGATGATTTCGAAACATGATGGACCATGAATCCACCCTTGTTGTAATTCACTATTTGGACATTTAACTGGGTCAACCTATGTACATCACAAACTAACCTCTTCTTCTCATCCTTTACATGGGACACACTTCACATGAACAATCGAATTAGGGCATACACAACTACATTATCCTTGTCGGGGTGGCAAAGGACATTCATGTCATAATCCTTCAAAATTTCTAACCACCTTCTTTGTCAGAGATTCAAGTCTTTTGGGATAAACTCATATTGGAGACTCTTGTGATCGGTGAACACATCAACATTCACCCTTTATAGATAATGTCTCCAAATTTTGAAAGAGAAAACCTTTGCCGCTAATTCAAGATCATTGGTCGGATAATTCTTCTCATGAACCTTAAGTTTCCTTGATGCATAGGAAATCACTTTACCATGTTGCCTGAGCACACATCCAAAACTACTCTCAAGGCTCCACAATAAACAAAAAAACCATTGATACCCTCCGATAAGGTAAGCACCGGCGTGGAAGTAAGTCTATGTTTCAATTCTTAGAAGCAATTCTCACAAGCCTCTGACCAAGAACTTAGCTTTATTTTGAGTCAAAGTTGTCAATGCAAAATCAATGGAGGAAAAATCCTCATCAAACCTCCTATAATGAATGTCCAAACCCAAAAAATTTTAACATAGTATATGTATGTATACATTTGTTTACTCTTAATTAAATGTTGTCGTTATCCGGTATGCTTCTGTATGATTCCCCTTAGTGGAATCGTGTGTTAGTATGCCTCTTGATGTGTCGAAATAGTGTATTTTGGGGTTAATAAATTTCTTTTCTCTCCTTGTATTTCGTAAGTTGGATTATATATTAATTCTCTTCATTTACATTGTGGCATGTAAAATCCGCTTGAATTCTCTATGAACTCTCCTTCTTTGCATTTCGAGAGAGTCATAAAGACTCACATTTCCAATCATCGAATCAAGCCACGACACCGGCGAACAGGTCCAGAAGTTTGAAGAATTAAAGAAAGCCGAAGGAGTCGTATTAGAAGATCCAAAATTATTCATTTTTATTTCATTTTGTATTTTGTTATTTTGGGCCTAAGCCCTTGTCGTTTTTGTTTTTCTGCATTTATTTTGTATTAATTATTTGCTTAGTCTAGGACAGGTACGAGGGAAAGTCAAATGGGTCAAAAAAAACCAAAATAGGTGGGTCCAAAAACCGGTCAAGGCAAACAGAACCCAGATTTGGACCCAAATATATCTCCCATCTCTTTTATTTCTCGTTTATTTTCTTGCTTTATGTGTTAGTAGTTTTAAGTTAAGAAAACTTGAAACTCCCCGTAGACGCCTCAAATGTTTATATCAACATAAAAACAATAATTTTTAAAATAAATCACTTAGATAATAAGTTAGTAATTAAACTCTTTACTACTCCAAATACTTTTCAAGCCAAATTTATTTTTTAGCAACCGACGTTAGTTGCCGGAAAAACCTTTTAGACGGATGTTTTAGGTGCCTAACATCTTCCTAAAACATAAATTGAATCCCCGAACCCCTTTAATTTGTTTTCAAACGATTTTCTCTGTAGAGTTATTTGAAAACAAAAGTTTTCTTAATTTTTCTCAAAATTAAGTGGCGACTCTAAAAGTCGAAAATTCTTGGAAAAGTATATTTTTTGATATAACAGAAATGGCGACTCTGCTGGGGAGTTTAAGAGGATTCTAACCTTAAAAACTAACATTATTGGCTATGTGTATGTTTGTTTATTGCTTTATTAAATTATTTCATTCATGGCATAACATCTTTCGTCAAACGACAATTATTTTCATTCCCACTAAAGGACGATTATGCGGGTTCGCAGTCGTTCATTAACCAAAAGTCTTCTCGGGGCACCCTGACGAGTGTAGTTGGCTACTTGATAGTCAACGATCGTTAACTTTCCCAACCCAAGTAGTCCGCTTGGGTTACCCTTTCCACTTTAATTACAACCCACTCTTAGTTAAACTAAGATATAGCAAAACCCAATCCCGAAAATAGCGCATTGACCTAAGACAACCCAACACCCAAGGAGTGTTAGGCCCATTAGAAATACCACCTTGAGTCCAAAGAGCCCACGACTCGATAGGACAATCATATTAGTGTGAAAAATCTAAAGGATGTATTGCGTGTTTAAATGTTTGTGGAGTCGGCGGGAAGGGCAATTAACTTGTTGTATGTTTTGTAAATGTTGAGTCAGTTCCTTCATTTCAACATGGTCACCAAGATGCCAGACATTCTCCGCGTATGGTGGGACAACCTCAAAGATTGTCAAAAGAGAGAAATCTCAATTCACTTGGGTCACTTACCTTCAATAATGGACTTCAAGGTATGGCCCACGTTTATCGAGGTTATCACTCGATTCTGGGACGATGAGAAGATGGTTTTACGATTTGGAGATGTCGAAATAACACCCACGCTAGAGGGAATTAAGGATTGTCTGGACTCTATCGGGACATGTGGCAAAGGGAAAAAATGTTCGAATCATCACATCATTCTTCTAGATAGACCAACTAGTGAAGAATTGAAGAATATATTGTTACAAGTAAATGCGAACTGGTTGGAAACCCACGATATAACACTAATGAGATTTTTCTGGAGAAGGTGGCATGACATCTATTTCAAATATTTTCCTAATGAATTTCACAATCACAGCACCTGGAGGCAAACTCAGACTATCGCTTTCTCTGCATGCCTTTTAGGAACTATGGTGTTCCCTAAAGATGAAGGAAAGGAAATCGACACCCGGGTCGTGATGGTAGTGGATGACATGTTCAAGGGAATTGGTAGAAAACAAGAATAAAAGAAGTATTGTAATTTGGCTCCAGTCATTTTGGCCGACATTTATCGATCTTTAAGTCTGTGTAAAAATGGGTTCCCGTTTTTCCAAGGTTGCAACATTCTACTTCAATGGTGGTTGATTGAGCATCTCTGTAAAAGGGATGGCGCCCAGCCACAGGAGTTGGCCAAACCGAGCCAGACGAGTCCCCTTGATAACTATGAATTCTATCTGAGTGTCTGCAGATTCCCAATTCATACCACCAGGGATGCGTGAGCAAGGGTATTTTATGATCTTAGGGAAGGAGATATACAGTGGATGCTACCAAACTTCAAGTCAGAGAGGATAGCAGCACAAGGGGACAAACTTCCATTTTTAGTCCTTCCTGGCATCAGAGAATTGCGGCCTTACAACCCAACAAGAGTGATGCGACAATTTGGTAGAACACAAATCATACCCGTCCAAGGGGATGCTAGCTTTTTTGTTGTCGATTATGACTGGAATGGCAAAATACCTTTCGCTAAGATCATCCTCCAGGAATAGGACAGACGTGTCTATATGAAATGGGATATGACCGAGAAAAGATATGAAGCTGGGTATGTTGACGAATACAAGACATGGTTGCAGAATGATCAGCATGGTGTAGTGAATCTGATACCATGCACAGGTTGAGAAATTGAAGACGTACAGACAAGGCTTCAGATCCATGCATACCATTTTCAGCAAGAATGGGACCGAAGAGAGCAAAAATTTCAATAGAGAGAGCAAGAATTTCAACAAAGGGAGCGAGAGTACCGATTCCGAGAGTTAGAAAGTCAGAGGGTTTTAGTTGTGACGTCACAAGAGCTAGACAATACAAGGGCTTGTCTGATGCATTTGGCACGACCCTCGACGAACAGATGAACACTTTACAAGTTGTAACCACATCTTCCAAAGCTGTGTTCATCGAGCCGTACGTGTTCACCAGCAAATGCATCATCCGTGAAGAAGTAGAGAAGGCCAAAAGAGATGCTGAGACATCAACCTTTTAACTCCCCTGCGTGGGATTGTTCTCTATATGTATTCGCATCACATCCCCCTCCCTAAATGTGCCCGTTTGATTTAAAATTATGTAATAAACGCTATGATTTTTAGTGAAGTTTATTTTGGGGATACAACTATTTGTTTAAATGACGTAATACATCCTTCAGATCTCTAGGCCTAACCTTGGCACAAAGGGTCACATGCATTATTAGGACGCAATATATGTGTGCTTAACTGCTTATGTGTTATGTTGCTATGAAAGAGGATATCGTAAACCCACTCCTATCCAGAAATTTCCAAAGAATATACAGAAGCCACTATTACAAAATGTCAAACAAAGATTTCCAAGTCTTAAGTTTCTCACTTAAAAGACATCCCCTATACCACATATCCTAAAACATTACTCTACCGTATCAGCAAAAGGAAAAATCACTGCTATGGACAAGGGTAAGAACATCCAGATGGAACTCACTGAAGAGGAACTACAGAGAAAGATCGAACAGATCACATGGACACCGCAATCTACAAAGCTGCAACTCTGACGTTGGATGAGGATCTGGCATCACATATGAAGAGGAAGAAAGATGTTGAGATGGACACAGAGGACTTGCGAGAGAAGCCGGACATGCTTCGGTTGAAAGTGCAAGAAAGAGAGGCGAGGATAGATTCGGAGACCGCCGCTCTGTTAGCTAAAAGCATGTCACTGGACAAGGAGCTGACAGTGGAAATGGAAGAATTCGCCTCAGTGAGAGAAAGGATGGCCGCACTGAGAAAAAAGAACAAAGCCTTCCACAGTGACATGATTGATAAACTTCGGAAAATAGGCAAAAAATACCCCGTCTACGAGCAAGGAGCCAATAGTGGTCCAGACAACGCTCACCCTGAAGCAACTGAGGAAGACGACGACGAGGAAATCGTCTACAAGCCTCCATTCCTATGTCATCTGAAAGGAGGAGACTAATGCTGCAACAAGAAAGGAAGTGACTAACGTGTCATCATCATTTTAGCTTTCAAGAGCTCTATTGTTGCCTTTTAATTTCCTTGTAATAGTAAGGAACGAATGAATTAAAATGTTTTACTTTGTACTCGAATTACGTTGGGCCTGAATTCACCTTATGAGATACGTAGGCAGCCTTCCTAGGCCGGCCCTTATCTTTAAAAATTTTCATTTCCCCCTCCCTGTTACGAGAAGATACGAAGATCGCATCAACAGACGTCAAAGGGCTGCTGGAAGAAGACCTTAGCTCAACATGATTTAGCCTTCCTAAGACAGCGTCAAAACTAAAACAAGCAAACTCCTGCTTGTTAAAAAATGTGTTTCCGTCCTCACTTGTAGGTTAAATATATCCTGAAACAAAGCAACTCTTGTGTTTACTTGCTCTCTATGTGATATTATGCATTTTATACTCTGAATCTACACTGACAATTCTGCCTTTGAGTTGCTTGCCTTCTCAGGTACTTTGAAACTGATTTGTGTCGATCTAAAGCTGGCAGATCATCCTTATTTCACCAGATCAAAAGGCCCCGCATATTCCTTCTTTAGACAAATCTTCGATAAAGGAAAGATTGTTATGGGGTATAATAACGAAGAAGTGAGTCTTGCTGATGTTTGGGTGGCTCAACCCACCGTAGAAGAACACAATGAGTTGATTATGCAGCTGATGCACTAGATTGCAGAGATGAGAGTGGAAATACAATGGAGGCAGGATTTTCCTCCACCTTGATTTGCTGCTAAAGCCGCTGATGGGAGGCCTCCAATCTACTTCCCTTCCTCAAATATGGATCCAACTCAGAACTAGCCATCTACACCTGTTCAGAATCCGTCGGTTATAGATCTGACTACCCAAAATCCCTAATATGCTTCAGCATCCTACCAAACTCCATCTCCCTTTCAAAACAACCATCCCCAAATGTCACCCCACCCTCAAAACACTCACCATCAGACCGTTCCAGCGCCACAAAACCAAAATGCTTTCAATCCCCAAACACCCCACCACCACTTAAATCAGAACACCAATCCTCAGGCCTACCCACAGAATTACCAAACCGCCCAAAATGCCCAAAGTCCCTCTGTAGCTCCACCCCTCCCAAAGAGAGACACTTTCCAAGTTCCTGTCCCTACCGAGCACGATGTACATGGTTCTGAGCTGGACCATTACGAGGAACGAGAAAAGGAATGGATGGCAAAGGAAGATGTAAAGGTCGATATAAAAGAAGAGGTCAAGAAGGCCATGAAGGAGCTCCAATGCATCCCCGACATCACGGCACTTAGTTACGAGGACTTGTGTATCCACCCAAATTTGGACCTTCCTGAAGGGTTCAACATCCCGAAGTTTGACACCTTCGGAGGATTGGGAACCCCTAAGGCTCATTTGAGAGCCTACTGTGACCATCTCATGGGAGTTGTAAGGGATGAAGCTTTGTTGATGCGGATTTTCAGCCAAAGCCTGTGTGGGGAAGCTCTCAAATGGTTTACCTCGCATGAAACCAGAAAATAGCCCATCTAGAATGCATTGGCCAAAGATTTTATCGATCGATTTGCCTATAACGTAGAAATTGTTCCCGATCGATACTCTTTGGATAAGATGAAGCAAAAGTCAACCGAAAGCTATAGGGAGTTCGCCTATAGGTAGAAAAAAGAAGCGGCAAGGGTGAGGCCACACATGACTGAGAAAGAAGTCGTTGAAGTGTTCGTGCACGTGTAAGAGCAAGAATATTATGATTGAATCATGTTGCTCGTTGGAGCAAAGTTTGCCGAGATAGTCAAGATTAGTGAGACTATCGAAGACGGTTTTAAATCAAGAAAGATAGATCGTGTAGAGGCATCACCTGGATCTTCAGGGTTGTTGAGAAATAAAAGAGAAGAAGTTGCTGCTATTTGATATGGGCGAAGGAAAAACCCTAGAAGATCATCATATTCCCAAGGTCGTTCCCGGCACTCCCCAAAGTCCTACCAATCTTGTTATACTAAATCTAGTCATCCCAATAATCAGAATTCTACCTCCATTTATCCAGACGTCCAAGCTCCCGTATACCCAAGTCCACCCACCAATTACAAAAGTCCATCTCCCATTTACTCAAATCATCATCCACCCTACCGAATTCCATCTCCCTACCAGGATGTTGCTCCCAACTGCGCTAACGTACAGTCGAGCTACCGAGCACCCACTCCTGTTTATCAAGTCCAAGCTCCACTGTACAAAAGTCCTCCTCTGAATTACCAAGCTCCATCGCCAAACTACCAAACAAATCCATATCCCAGAAGCCAAGCTCCTCGTCCAAATACCAGAAGTTATCAACAGGTGCCTCCTCCTCAACAAGGACGCTATGACCCTCCCCGACCCAGATTTGAGAAGAGGCCTTCAAGGAACTTTACTGCACTTGTTGAAAGCCGAACGAAACTGTATGAGAGACTGGCTTCGGCTGAATACATCCACCCTGTGGGGCCCGAACCCGTGGATATCAATCCAAAGTTCTACAAACCCGATCAGAGATGTGCTTATCATTCCAACAGTGTTGGGCATGATACTTGAGATTGTATCAACCTCAAGCACAAAATTCAGGATCTGATTGATCAAGAGGTAGTCTCTCTCAAACCGGCGGCACCAAATGTCAACACAAACCCGTTGCCGATTATGGAGGTAGCAATGTCAATATGATCGAGATAGATGAAGGCTGGTGTGGAACGAAGATGATTACTCCCATCATTCATGATGATTTGGAAAGGGATGTCGCCTCTTTAAGCGTCAAAGAGAAGAGAGAGTTTGTTATTTTGACACCTGCAAAGGCTGTTGCCTTGGTGCCGTCAGAAACTCTCGTCAAGACTAACTTTGTTATTGAAACTGCTGCTTCTCAATGCATGACTACGTCTGGAAGGAGTTACACTTTTGACGAGCTTGCTCTCAGAGAACAAAAGAAGGATCAGGCTAAGAGGCCGATAAGCGAAGGAGAAGCGGAGGAATTCTGAAGAAGGATGCAACCAAAAGATTATTCCATCGTCAAGTATTTGGAGAAGACTCCAGCTCAGATATCCGTATAGGCCCTGCTGATTGGCTCTCGATCCCATAGGCAGGCCTTAATGAAAGCTCTCGATGAAACGTACGTACCCACAGGCACAAGTAGCGATAACGTGGCCGCTATGATTCACCAAGTTATTCGAGTGCACCGAATCAGCTTTTATGACGAAGAGCTTCCTACTGAGGGAAGGTCTCATAACAAGTCATTACACATCACTGTGATATGCCATAAAAAGGTTGTCAACCATGTCTAGTAGATGATGGATTTGGTCTGAATATCTGCCCGTTGTCGACATTGAGGGAACTAAGGTTTGACCTTGGGAAACTAGAGCAAAACCAAGTCAATGTGAGAGCCTTTGATGGGGTTCAGAGAGACACGTTGGGAGCAGTGAATTTGACCATTCAAATAGGCCCCACAGAATTCAGCACGCAATTTCAAGTATTGGATATCGATACCTGTTACAACCTTCTTTTGGGAAGCTCGTTCATCTATATGGCTGGAGCTGTCCCCTCTACTCTTCATCAGATGATGAAGCTCGTGTGGAAGACTGAAGAGCTGGGTATTCATGGCGAGGGGAGTTCCCTTGACAGGCAGGTGCCTATCATTAATGAGACATCGCGAGGTACAGACTTTTACACGGTGGAGCTGGTGAATGCCATCGGCGAAGACTTGGCCCCAAAGACCCCCATGCCTGCCGTATACAAGATGATAGCCATTGTGATGCTGCTGAATGGTTTTGAGCAAGGATTCGGATTGGGAAGAGATTCCCAAGGAATTATTGAGCCTGTTCCAATCCTCGTTAGGGGATCCACCTATGGTTTGGGGTACATCCCCACAGATGATGACATGAACATGAAGAATAAGAATGATCAAGCATTGGCTAAGCCGATCCCACATCTGTATCAATCCTTTTCAATCCGGGAGTATGTCAAGTGTGAAGACCTTGGGGAAGGAATTTGTGACCTCTTTGAGGAGATCGATGTTGTTGTCGAGGAAGAGGTCGAGCTAGCTGGTATTCGCGATGCTGAGCCAGGGGGTGCTGCAGAACTGGACCTACATGCCGATCCTGATGCCCCGAACTCTTCGGTAGAAAGGCTTCATTTCATGCACATTAAAATCGGTGGTAGTCCGGAAGAGGCCCGAGACCCACCATTTTGCATTTTCTTAACCACTCAAATTTTTGAATTTTCATTATGATGTCATGTTATGTCACGAGCTAAATGAACAAAATGAGGCAGGTGGCGACGAGGTTGACAATTATAAAGAATAAAGTGGGAACCAAATTATGTCGCCAAGGAATTTTGGCAGTTCGAGAATCAATATAAACCAAATCTAGAGGAAACGAAAATGGTGAATTTGGGAGATCCGGAATGTGTTAAAGAGGTTAAGATCATCATCCACTTAAACGAAGCTCAGAAAGAGGGCCTAGTTTATTTGCTTGCTGAATATATCGATTTATTCATTTGGGAAGTCGGTGACAAGCAAGGGTTGAGTACCGATGTCGTATGTCATAAGCTATCGATTAACCCGGGGTTCGATCCAGTGAAGCAAAAAACTCAGAAATTCAAGCCTGAACTGAGTTTAAAGATTAAGGAAGAGATCACCAAGCAAATAGAGTCCCGATTGGTGGAAGTGACACAATATCCAACTTGGCTGGCCAATGTTGTTCCAGTCGCCAAAAAAGATGGGAAAATCAGGATTTGTGTCGACTACCGAGATCTCAACAAAGCTAGCCTGAAGGATAATTTTCCATTACCGAATAATCATATTTAGATTGATACCTGTGCAAGGCATGAAATGCAGTCATTTGTGGACTGTTAAGCAGGCTATCACCAGATTCTGATGGATGAGGAGGATGCAGAAAAGATGGCTTTCATTACACCTTGGGGTGTATATCACTACAGGGTGATGCCACCTACATGATAGCTATGACTACCATTTTTCATGACATGATTCATAAGGAGATTGAAGTGTATGGGGATGATGTCATAATTAAATCCCGCGAGAGTTCGCACTTAACATATCTAAGAAAATTCTTTGATCATTTGCGTTGCTACAACTTGAAGCTAAATCCCGCCAAATGCGCTTTTGGAGTTCCAGTCGAAAAGTTGTTGGGATTTATAGTCACCAGAAGGGGTATTGAGCTCGACCCTTCTAAGATTAAAGCAATTCAAGAGTTACCTCCGCCGAAGACGAGAAAAGAGGTGATGAGTTTCTTAGGGAGGTTAAACTACATCAGTCGATTCATAGCTCAATCAATTGTGGTATGTGAGCATATTTTCAAGCTGTTGATGAAAGACGCCCAGACAAAGTGGACTGAAGAGTGTCAGACTGCTTTTGATGCTATCAAAAACTACTTGTCCAATCCACCGGTATTGGTTCCTCTGCGAGAAGAGAGTTTTTTATTGTTGTACCTATTTGTCTCATATAGCGCATTCAGATGCATACTTGGTCAACAAGACGAGACAGGAAAGAAGGAAAGGGCTATCTATTATATAAACAAGAAGTTTACTCAATACGAGTCTCGTTACACTTTGTTGGAGAGAACGTGTTGTGCTTTAACATGGCTTGCCCAGAAGCTGAGACATTATTTGTCTTCCTATACTACATACCTCATTTCCATAATGGATCCACTAAAGTATATCTTCCAAAAGGCGATGCCGACCAGAAAGTTAGCTAAATGGCAGATGTTGTTGAGTGAATTTGACATTGTGTATGTGACTCAAAAAGCGATAAAGGCATAGGCTTTGGTTGATCATCTTGCAGAAAATCTCGTTGATGAAGAGTATGAACCACTTAGTACGATACACCACTGCATGACCCTAAATCTAAGACTCAAACTAGGTGTCTGATAATCTGGTAGAGTAATGAGATGTCAAGTGAGTGTGAGGAAAATTTGAATAGTCCACTATTTGTACTGAGCTAGACAATTAGGAAAGGATCGTAGGCCCTTGTTTAATATAGCCAATCTTTAACCTAAATAACAGAAAACCGAATGAAATTAATCCCTTTTTGATCCAAATGATTTGAGCATAAAATAGACCTTTCTTTTTCACCCCAACTGATTTTTTCTGGGAACAATGTATTGGCCCTGGTCCCTCCTTGGATATGTCAACCTCAACTTATGCCAAAAGCATAAGTTGAGAGTGGCTATTATGAGGAATGCTCCGGAAAGTGGGGTTGAAAGAACAAAGAAAGAGAAAGAACAAAAGAAAAGTGACTCAAGAAAAGTTGAAAGAAAAGTGAAATAACAAAAATTAAAAGAATAAAAATAATAATAAATATTTGAAAATGTGAAAAATACAAGCAAGAAAAGAAAAGAGTCACTTACAAAAAAAAAAGGGAAAATAGCAAGGTGAAAGAATATAAGAAAATTAAGAAATAGAGCGGAATAAAATGATAAAAAGGCCGGACGCTTAATCGATATGTCAACGAGGGCAAAAAGTTACTAAAACACCTAAATATACCCTACCTGACCCTGAGCCTATGCTACAAGCTAAGAAAGTCCTATCGTGATCCTAAGAGTTGTTATGGCGAACTTAAAGCAGTGAAAATAAGGGCAATCCTATGGCAATATGTATAAATGAGTTGTGAAGTTTTTCTGAGAGCGAGTGTTGAAAAGTAATCCTTGTACTCAAACTGTAATCATTATGTGAAAATGAGGATGTTAATTTGAAGTGAGGACACTAGTTGCAATACCGGAAAAATTAGCACCCAGGTATCAGTTTGTGGCGAGTGTGTCATGGTCTAATCCACATAATTCAAGCCTAATAGTGATAGCATGCATGAAAATAATGAGAATAATCAGGATTGATAGCCAAATGATTGCGAAAGCTAAAAGACAGATACTTTTGTACAAAGATTTTGTAGTGAGTCATAGTGCATCGCTTGAGGACAAACAACGAAATTAAGTTGAGGGTGTTGATGTACCGTGGTTTCACGGCACTTTCAATGCCTTTTCCTTAAGTTTAGTGTGTGTCTAAAGCCTTGTTGTATTAATTTTGATGTAGTTTTCTAATTATTTCCAGGAAATCTGTCCATATGAGAACGCAAAGATTTTGAGCTAAAATTGCAAAAGTAACCACCTACGGACCCTACAACGGTCCGTCGTGACTGTGACAGTCCGTAGGGGTCAACCGTCGTGAGAATATAATGGCTGCTAAAGGAATTTAGGGAATTCTGACCTAGTGTGGGACTACGGAAGCACACGACAGACCGTCAAAGCCACGATGGTCCGTCCTGCACATTCGTCAAGGCTAACAGAGAGTAGTCCTATACACAACTTCAGAAGATTCTAAATGTCGTGAACGAAGCCCCTCGATGCACCGACGTGCTTGAAACGGTCCATCACACCTTTCCATCGAGGGTAACAGAGAGTTGATGAATAAAGCACCAGAGATTTGTGCTAAGTATGGAACGACGGAAGCTACGACGGTTCGTCGTAGTCACGACGGTCCGTCACGAAGGTTATCGACTCGAACGCGTTTTGGCAGATTTTTTCATAAATAGATTTTCCTCTTTTATTAGGTTTTGTTTTATTATAAATAGTTCAAAAAACCTCATTTTTGGGGTTAGACCTTCAGATATTTTTCAGTTTTATTGTCTAAGTATTGAACTCTTGATTTTGGGGATTTGATATTACTTTTCCGAAATCAATTATTGGTGTTTTGGTGATTTATTCAAGTAAATTTCTGGATTTTGTTCGTTCTCTTCAAAGTAAGTGCATGAATTATTATATTATCAATATGAATTGTGTGATTATTAGCATGGGTAATTAAACTCCATAATTAGGGTTGTGAGAACCATGGGTAAATAACAAGGTAAAACCTAGCTAAAATAACAAGTCTAGAATAGAGTCTTTCATGTATTGCTAATTGTTTCTCTTTAAAGTTTTTTTAACGGATGGCCAACATTAGAACTCGCCTTATTGCTACTTGCCGAACTAAGGAGGTAAATAGTAGGAAAAGAATTATCAACATAAATTTAGTGTATACTATCTAATAGGCTAGTGTCGGTTGGTATGAAGTAACAACTTAGTCAAATATCGAATATGATGCTTAATATGAGGTAAAGATAAGGTTTAGTAAAGCAACACACATAGTCGGACCAAGGTGAGGAGTGAAATTCTCTAGATGCCGGACCAAGGATTTAGAGATACCTGTCTTATCACTTTGCATACAAGATACTAGGAAAGGATTGTTATAGCTAAAATTACCGAGTTAAGAGCCTGTGGGTAACACTAACGCCCTAGTTACTCTCATTACTTGATTAAACTCCAATACTTGAACCTGTCACTTGTTTACTTTAATTTAGCTAATTGTTTTTATTAATCAAAACCCCGTTTATTTATTTGTTTTTTGGGAAATAATTGACTAAATAGAAGTAATAATAGAATAAAGTTAAGTCTGAACCATTTTCCTCGTGGGAAGGATCCCAACCTCACTAGTTGGGTTCTTTACTTGATGCGACCGCCTTTACTTCTTTTCGAGAAGTAAATTGAGCGTATCAAGTAAATGTCATTCTCTTTCTTCCAGCTGAAGGGAACGTTGTGTTCCACATTACAAGCACCATGTTGCAGCTCTTTCGGTTGAAATGGTTATTTGGTGGGTTGACTCATGAGGATCCCCATGAGCATAAAAGGAAAGTTGATGTTTCTGGGCCGTTCTCCTTTAAGAGCATATCCCAAGAGTCAATCTGATTGAGGTTGTTCCCATTTTCTTTAATGGTAGAAGCATATAAGTGGGTCGGATGTGTTTCCAAGGGATTCTCTCAATCCGTGAAAGAGTTTGTCGTTGTATTTTAAGAGTGGTTTTTCTCTCCTTCGAAGATGATGACACTAAAGGACAACATCCTAAGTTTCAAGCTTTTTGAGGGTAAGCCGATCCATGACACTTGGCTAAGATTTAAGAAGTTGGTTGTTCAATGCCAAACTCGTGGATTGCCCGACAATATTTTGCTGCAACACTTTTGCAGGAGCCTTGACTCAGTGAACAAGGGAGTGGTTGATCAATTTCCTCCAAGTGGTTTAATCCAACAACCTTAAGCTTCCCCTACTGCCATGACAAACAACGAACCTTTCTTTTCTCCCATAAGAACAACATCGACAGATATGTTCTTCATATTATCCTGGATCTTCACATCATTTGGACCAAACAAAATATATTTTCCAGAATCAATGACTTGAGAAACTGAAACTAAGTTTCTGTTCAAGCGTGGAGCAGGAAATACATCGTTCAACTTGACAACCTTGTATCTCGAACATCAATCTTTAACACTCCTTCATTCGCTACTGGATATGTCGAGTTATCTACTGTAACAACTACTCGTTCTCTTTTATGTTGCAACTTTGAAAGAAAAGAATTACTTCCTGTTACATGATGTGAGAAACAAGAATCAAAGACCTATTCTTGTTTGCAGTTGTCACTATGGTGGAGAGATTGAACCAGTTCAACATCATCGTTCCTCCGTTCAGTAACCTCAATAGTGAAGCACTATTCCCATTTGAGTTTCTCATTTGCATCATTTTCACTTATAATATTTTCTTTTGAGAGCTTCACTCTACAATATTTTTGATGTGTCCAATTTTATCGCATCTGTAGCACTTCCTATTATCAAAAATGCCACCAGTAGTTTTTTCACCATTTGATTTTTTTTTTCATTTTTTCTGCTTTCAAATGATGTGTTTTTCTTTTTATTCTTATCCCTTGAAAAGAGAGTTGCATATCATTCAAGGTTTCTTGCCATTTGCTTTGCCAATGCCTTCAATTTAAGGTTGCTTTGTCCAACCCTGAATGGAGGTGACGAATGGATTATACTCCTTCTTGAATCCTAGAATATGAAATCGTCGCAATCTTGCTTCACCAATCTTCTCATCCGTATCTAATTCTGAAATATCAGCACAAATAGCTTAAGCTCGCAAGAAATATACAGAAATAGACATGCCTCCCTGTGTAGGATTGCCATTCATTTTCTAGCAGTTGTAGCCTAGTGGTGTTCTTTTTAGTAAACAATCTCTCAAGTATTTCCCAAACTTGTTTTGGTGAACTAACATCAAGTACATGATCGATGAGCTCTTTTCCAACTGATGTTCTCAAAGCAAAGAGTGTTTTACCACATTTAATCTTCCATTTTCTCTGTGGTTCTGAATTTTCCAGAGTATTTGTTGGAATTTCTACTTAAGCACTAGCAATAAGATCCCACAGGTCTTGACCTTGAAGGTAAGCCTCCATACACATTATCAAGTACTTGTAGTTTGTCCCAACAAGCTTCTCGACACAAAACTGTGCGTTAGAACTATTTCCCCCATTTGCTGACTCCATACTCAACAAACTTTTTCTATGCAACTTTCAATCTCCTCCAACAAGACTTTAAAAACTTGATAGAGAAGAAGAAGGAAAGAATGTTCAAGCAAATAACCTGGCTCTTGATACCATAAAATAAAAAGCAACACGCAGAGAAAAGAATGAACATGTGCAGCAATTAAACAGGAATTGAAATAGAGAAGAACTTTATTTTNAAGCGATAACTTCTAACCTCTACAACAACTCTAAGTCTCTAACAAATAAGACTCCTAGCCTAATAACGTGTTTTTCAAATCCACATCAATAATACACTGTATTTATAATCCAAACAACATACTATATTTATTCATTGTATTATATAATAATATTTATTATGCATGATTTATAACGTATAGTATATAAGATATAAGTAGATCCAATATTATTTTTATTAGAACATGCATAATGTAACTTATATGTGTATGTATAGCTTATATATACCTACCTTAATTATAACAACTCGTATATAACTAGGTTTAATAAAGTGATGATAAATTTACTATGTGTGAAGATAAAACTGTAGGCAAAAAGTATGGACAAAATTATTTTTTCCTTTGGCTATGAGTTCCATGAAAAAAAACATTATTTAATATATAGTATTTTAATATCTGACAGTGTATAACATGTGTTCTTGCTAATTAATGGAACCTGAAAATCCAATATTTTGATAAAATTAACACTCGGTAGTGAATAACCGCGTCAAGACTAGAAGATTAAATTTTATCTAATAATTGCTAAATATATTTTATTAAAATAAATAAATTTAGATATTGAATAATGATTTTAGGGATAATGCATAAGTACCCTTTCAATCTATGTCCGAAATCTCACAGACACACTTATACTATACTAAGGTCCTATTATTCCCTGAACTTATTTTATTAATAATTTTCTAGCTCTTTTCGAATTACGTGACACTATCTTATGGGCCCAATGCTGGTTGATTATTTTTTTTCAAGGTAGTGCCAAGTAGGCCGAAAGGGGTAGAAATTACTTATAAAATAAGGTAAAAATTTAAGGAATCCCATAGTGTAATTCAATAATTACACTTTGTCCCGACAAATTTATATTTACTAAAATTCCCTTAAAATTGTTGTGCCGTGATACTTTAGACTATAGTAATACATGGTAAATGATACATGGTAACTTAAAAACTGTTAAGAATAAAATGGGGAAAAAACGGAACAATTAAACATGTTAACTAAAACAGCTTAATTTACGGTAACAGATCATTAATCAGAATTAATTCAGCACGTAATTGGATAATAATTTCAAATTTTGAAAATCAAAGATTATATCATCTATTTTGAATACATTTTTTATGAACATCCTTTTAAATTTCGAACTGTAGTAATTTTATTGTTGTTATTGTGGATGTTTCATGATGAATACATCAATTTTGATGAGACATTCCAAAATTTGGGTGAACGAATTGCAGTATGAAAGTTACACAATTGACGGAATCGTTGTTGGAGATTCAATTTCGTTTTCTAATCTCAAAGCAGCAATTGCAGCCGAGTTGGATATTGATGTATCAAGGAAAGAAATTGAAATTCGTTACATTGTAGAAGGTAACTCCTGTCTGGTGAAGCTTAAGAACGATATGAGTGTTAAACTATATTTAGAACTGAAAAAAAATGAGCCTGAATTTTCAATGTATCCATTATGTATTGACACAATTGAAAAGAATGGTGGTATTGTACATAACTTTGATGGAACATGTGGAAACATTACGTGTGTAGAAGGCACAACACATGATACACGGGCTTTGGCAATGGTTGAAACTAGATTATTTGATTCATATGAAAATGCAGAAGTTGGAGTTACAAATGTTATAATCAATTCAGATATTGTAGATGTGAAGACAAGTCAGATATATAAGGATAAAGCAACACTTGTAGATGTGATGACGAAATATAAGATAAAGAACAACTTCAATTGCAAAGTAAAGAGGTCTGATCAACAAAGGTATGATAGTGTTTGGTATAAATATATATATTTCCATGCTGTTCAAATTAGTACATGAAACATTACTATTTTATATAAAAACCTACATGTATCATTTGTTCTTTGATATTTTAATGTATCACCATTTCAGTAATTTGTTTTGATACATTGAAATAACTATTTTGATACTTTAATATACTACTGCTGATATAGTAAGGACTGTATCAATTTAAACAATCATATCACAACTAGTAGATACTTTTCATTAATGTATAACCACTTCATTAATTTCTTAAAAACTGGTAGATACTTTTTGTGTAATTCATTGTTTGATTACTTTAAACATTATTGTTGAATATATTATATGATGCAATTGATATAAGTATTAATATGCTTAAAAAATGTACGCAGCTATGTGTTGGTATGCTTTTCAGACAAATGTGGTTGGACTATGAAGGCGTCCTGCAGGAAAAAATCTGATATATTCATTGTTAGAAGTTTCAATAGTGAACATACGTGTACGACGAGGGAGAGGGTATTAACCAAAGTCCAAGCAACAATCGGATTTGTAAGTGGAGTTACTGCTCCAAAATTGGTCAATCATAAACGAATTTATACTCCAAGAGATATAATTGATGATATTAGAGAATATTATGGGGTTGAAATATCTTACCAACAAGCATGGCGTGCTAAAGAACGTGCACTCTCCATGATTAGGGGAAAACCATCTGCAAGATATAGACGGATGCCGCGATACATACACATGTTAAAAACTGTGTATCCAAATTCTTATATAAGAATGCATAAGACCGAAGAGGATGAATTTATGTATTTGTTCATCGCCTTAAGACCATTCATTAGGGGATTTAATTACTGCAGACCAGTAGTTGTTGTGGATGGTGCACATCTGAGTGGAGCTTACAAAGGGACATTTGTATCAGCAAGCACACTTGATGGCGCAGGTATTTTTTTTATAGTTATGATGTGTTTTTATATGTTACGTATCAAATAATATAATGTGTGTGTAATCGGATTGCATATTTCCATTGGCATATGGTGTTGTTGACACCGAAAATGATTGTTCGTGGACATGGTTTTTTGAACAGTTCAAACATGCATTTGGCGATAGAAAAGATATGTGTGTTATTTCAGATAGAAATGAGAGTATCATGAAGAGTGTGAGGATTGTGTTCCCAAATGTACCTCATTATGCATGCATCTGGCATCTTTGGAAGAATGTATGTGGAAACTTCAAAAGGAGCAGAAAGGCCATAAGTGATCTATTCTACTCTATGGCCAAAGCATATAGAAAGGAAGATTTTGATAAGTTGATGGCTAAGGTTGATAGAATTGATCACAGGGTTAAGGAGTACCTTGAAGATGCAGGTTACGAAAAGTGGTTAAGAATTCATGCAACAGTTAACAGAGGTAAAATGATGACTTCAAACATTGCAGAATGTATCAATGGTTGTCTTGTTGAAGCACGCCAATTAACTATATTAGAATTGTTGGAAGAAGTTAGAATTATTTTTGGATCTTGGCATTGCAAAAACAGAGAAGTAGCCTCATACACAAAGGACACATTAGGGAGAAAATTTGAGGAATTGTTGATTATAAACGCGGCTAAAATTTCAAAACTGGAGGTATGTATCATTATATAATACTTTATATTATATATATCTAATTCAATGTATCATTCTGCATTTTTGAACATGATTTGTTTTTTAAAAATTATATATTTAAAATTTTTAATGTACACAGGTTGTTCCATCATCTCAATTTATTTTCTCAGTTTATGAAAATGGAAGAAGATATATTTTTGTCTTGAGCGGAAAGTATGTTCTTGTGGTAGATTTCAACTAGATGAGATACCTTGTTCACATGCAATCGCTGTATTGAAAAAAAACAATGTCACAGATATTAATTCGTATTGCTCTGATTATTACAAGCCTGATGCATTGGCAAAAACATATGAAATTCCAATGGTACCAATGCCAGATAAGGAAGATTGGTCAGATCCTAATAATGTTGTAGCTGAAACTGTGTATCCACCTAGATACAGAAAATCATCTGGACGACCAAGAAAAAGAAGAAAAAAGAATGCAGATGAAAAGATTTCGGTGAACACAAACTATTGTGAACAATGTGGACAAGAAGGACACAACAGAAGAACTTGTACTTTGTACCCAAAAGAGAAGTGAATTAGTCGTAATGTTTCTAAGATATGAAGAATAATTTATAACGTAAACATTTTAATGATTTTCAGTTTTCATTACAGTTGCAATTTGAACACTTTTGGTTTAGATAAATAAACTTAATAACCTGTGTTAATTAAATTTGAAGTCGCACTTTTGATTATAAATACTTTGTTATTATTGGTGTTGATAAATATATTTGTGTCAATATTTCTTTTTCATATAAAATTTTATAAATCTTATGTTACACTAAGATATATAAATTTAAGAATTATTAGGTAACATATTGTACATGATACATATGGTTTAGCCAATGTATCATGTACTTTTAGTGTGTGTTTGGTACATATGTATCATTTGCTTTGCCCAATGTATCATCTCCATTAGATAAAAAATAAAAAATATTATTGAGGTTGGTGTGTACTTTACAATGACTATAAATCATGTATCATGTGATTTTATATAATTTAACTTGTGTAATGCTTTTTTTGATATGTTTTTCTTGAAATATACAGTAAATAACTTTACTTTTAAAAAATAATAGCAATTCATATAACTATGCTATTCATTATAACTAAATATCATGTAAAATTTAAGGATTATAAGGTAACATATTGTACATGATACATATGGTTTAGCCAATGTATCAGGTACTTTTAGTGTGTGTTTGGTACATATGTATCATTTGGTTTGCCCAATGTATCATCTCCATTAAATAAAAAATTAAAAAATCTTTATTTCTATGTTTAATTATAAATACTTTGACTATACTTTATTAAAGGAATTAAACCTGTGTGACGCTATAATATGTCTGATATTTATATTTTCAAGATAAAAATATTTGTTACGTAATGTTAAAAAAAATATTCATGGAAATTGACAAACACAAAAAAGTAACAATAAAAAAGATCAAAATACTTGTTCAATAACGTATCAAAACAAGAAATATAACATTAAAACATTGTTTTATCATAAAATGCTACACTATGTGAACTAAATCTTCTTCTGGTGGTGGTGTGACTACGCCCCTAGATTTTGGTGGATCATCATTGTCACTAACATATCTGCACTTAGCCTTCTCGCTTCCATAACTCCACAGCAGTGCTCCATATCTTTGACGTAGGTAATCAGGACTAAAATCAGCATATGATATATTGATTTGGTCACTCATATACTCGGCAAATGCAGTAACATATAACACACAGTCTCTACAAAAAAATACAGAATAAATTAAAAACTTAATGATACATTAAAAAGGACAAACGAAAAATTCTTGATACTTACAGGCTATCGCAGTCCTGTTTAGCGATGTCTTGTGCAAATTCAATCATGAAAGGAACTTGAGGCTCTAGAAGTGAACCAGTAATGTTGCCTTTGTATGCATGGCAATCAACAAATTTTGTGCGTTCAGTTTCTTCAAAGAATCCATTGTCCAGTAGGTAAGAAGGAAGTATTTTAGACAACATTTTTATCTCATATGGAATTGCTTTTTTCCTTGTGCTAATTGATGAGTCAAAAACTCTTATCACCCTGTTTTTCAACTCAACAACTGCCAGCACCCAATGGAATTCTTGATCACAGTTAATTGGGATGTAGACCTCATCTACAAGATGCCATGGTAAAGCAACTGGTATTCCAAAACCTTTGATGATGTTAATTATAGACCTCTCATATACAGATACAACTGAAGCGCGATCAACATGTTCTTGTGTACTAAGACTATCATCATCATCGTCCATGTAATATCTATCATAACAATTTTTTACATGTGACATGAACAAGCAGTGGGTTGTTGGGTATCTGTATTGATCCATGCTGCAAAGTTTTGATTTTTTACGAAGGTAGTAAAAAATCACATCGATGTGCTATAAACAAAATGAAAACATAGTAAGAAATGATATACATCTAAACAATATAAAAAATATAATTATTAAAAAATAGTATGATACTTTTGCTAATTAAATAGTATGATACTTCTACAGAATGTATCATATCTAATTAAATAGTATGATACTTCTACAAAATGTATCATGTTATTATAATATAATTATGACTGATACATATTTGATAATTAGTTTAAGATTTTTTACCTCATCAGACCAACATTTGTTTGGCTGTGACATGGCATAAAACCAATTCTTGTTCATTGGAAAAGCAACAACAAAGTTCATCATCGTAAATCCAAAAGAAGAAGATTTTGATCTGTATTTATCGTCCGATGGATTCCTGCATATATGATACATAAGTTTGAATATATATACATGACACATAACACTCACTTAATTACAATTTTTATATAACAAAGTATCATGAATTAGTATAAAAAATGATTACGCCTAACACTTGCAAAAATAATGTATAAAACTTACTTATTGTTATGATTTTTTAGAAGCCCCCTTGACAACCAATTCATCTAATCCTCAATTTGTTTCGGCGAAACTTGATCTGTAATGTCACATCCTTCGAACGGGAAATGGAGTCGAGCCATATCCTTCACTTTCTCTTTTTCCTTCTCGCTTGACCCAAAAGAAGTATAATATGGAGATTGAATTCTTCTCGAAGGCATTCTATTTCTATGCGCAGGAGTGACTGAATCGGTTCTAACACCAATCTCAGTTATTGGAATATCAGTGGGTAATTGACTGTCGGTCAACAAGTACTGACTGCTAGTTATATTTTGTGGATTGTAAGAATATAATGGTCTAGCATTAGTAGGATATTTACCCAAATCTTTGATAAGCGCATCTAGTGATGCTTGAGTTGATGGCGATATTGTTGTTGAAGTGGAAGATTCCTGTATAATATGATGTAATGATTTTTAAAATAAATTTGTGTGTAATGAAATTGTGTGTCATAAATCAAAATTGAAAAATCTACCGATGTATCCATTGTTGTTTTTTCGGGCAAAACATGAGGGATGTTGTGTTGAACATTGTCATCAACATCTTCCTCCATGATATGTTCATTTAAATCTTGGTGCGACTGATGTGTGTCACCATCCTGAATATGCAGTTTTGAAATAAAAATTGTTAATATAATTTATGTTGATACGTAACAGTGATTATAATCACATGATACATAGTCTTGAGTAAATGTGCATGATACATGACAGCAATTAAAATGAAAAAGAAAGTGTCCATGATATGTTCATTTAAATCTTGGTGCGACTGATGTGCGTCACCATCCTGAATATGCAGTTTTGAAATAAAAATTGTTAATATAATTTGTGGTGATACGTAACAGTGATTATGCTCACATGATACATAGCATTGACTATATGTGCATGATACACGACATACATTAAAATGGAAAAATAAAGTGTCCAATGTATCATAAACATTACCTTTGGAGTATCACTGACTAGTTGTTCACCCTCATTTACAGAAACACCAACACCATTCTCAGAGACATCCCCTGCATTGTCGACGATTTGATGTTCACCATTTTTACCAGAAAAACCAACACCATCCTCAGCTACACCATCCATATCAGAAAGATCAATTGGTATTTGCTGAGATGTTTGTTTGTCACACTGAAATGTGCTTATATTAACCTGAAAATTGATGTTTTCCTTGCCTATAGATTGCATCAACTGGGAGTGATTTTCTTTTATCAATATAATCAGTTCCTCAAATTTCCTGTCAACCTACAAATTGTAGATACATTTAGGATAAAAAATTTTATTTAAAAATATCAAAATAATTTACTTACGTAAGTTTTCAAATGTCCTTTCAACTCTTCAATATATGGAATTATATTGTTGACATTCTGAAAATCTGCAGACCCATGAACATCAGCAGCCGGGTTGGAGACACGTCTGGAACAGAACCATGTACATCAGCAGCCGATTTCGGATACACGTCTGGAACAGAACCATGTACATCATCAGCATTCGAATTTGGAGGCAGATTTGACATAGAAACATGTACATCATCATCCGGTGTCGGAGACACATTTGATTGATCAGGCTGGTTCTGTTCTGACACTTTCTTTTTTTGTATAATTACATTTTTTCTTCTTTTTGGCGGTGGTGAAGGAGATGTATCAGACACTCTAGAATATGTCCTCAATAACTGTTCGGGAGGTTTTGTGGAGAAATTATCAAAATCATCTTCCTCATTTGGTTGTACTAATGGTAATGATGAAGAATGAGCATGTTCAACTTGAGCAAGGTCAAAAGTTTCAATTTCCTCTACTGTTTGGATAATGTTTGAACATGCATTTGGAGTGTATCACAACACATAAGATAATTTAATTGTTAATACAATAATATTTCACAATGTATTACTAGACATAAATAACGATATTCCATAGACAAACATAAAATTTTACCTCTTGGAAAATGGTAGACATAAGCATTTCAAACTTTGCCTTATCAGACACAACTCTCCAATTGCACATTCTTGGGATGACATTTCGTTCTTTCACAACCATTTCAGAATTTAAATTGGATGCACATTCGTATATCCCAACGTTAAGTGCATATGGCATCCCATATAATCGATACAACTTTTTACTAACATCAAAATCTTGTCTAAGTGAACCAATTAGTTTTGAAAATGATTGCTGACCCCAAGGATAATGTTGATATCTACCATCTTCAACCATTAGAAAGTCCACAATAGATATAGTTGTATTATCAAGAGTAGCTAATACAAATGTATGAATAAAGAACAATATAGACATTTGGAGTGCATCCTGATCGTTCTCCCAATTACCCATCTTAAACCGTTGAACTAATTGATGCTTGGTAACACTATTGACTGCACTAGGAAAATACTTTTGGAAAAGCATACAATTAGTTGGTTCTGGGTATTTGAAATCATTGGTATTTCCTCTGACCTTAAGTCTAGTTAATAATGCAAATTCATCTATACCAAATTTTAGGACACACCCGTTTGAATGTCTAATATGCAACACATTACGGTTGCTTTGTTCCAACTCTAAAAACAACAAGCACTTAGTGATTTGGCCGTGAAAATTATATTTAGAAATGTCTAAAAGGGTCCAAAAATTGTATCCTTAAACATTTGGATAACATTCTCCCCTATGTATTTTTCAAAGTCCTTTAGGAAATTGTTGTTAAAATTGACAGCAAACCTTATGGGATGTGTTGGTATCTTTTTTATCTTGTACTTCAGTGGCTGCAATTTGGAAAAAAAAACAAATTATAACGACATTGAAATATAAATACTAAATAAAACAACTAATACTAAATAAACAACTAATACCTTACTGATACATGATATCAGTTTTCAGACATTCATACTACATGAAAAAAATGTGATACATATCTAATACATGTATCAGTGCATCGACTAAACACTATACACACTAATTCTATATGTATCATCAAGCACAGTTGATGGCGAAGTTATTAAACTTATTGAATGATACATTATAACAATTTTCAAAACCTCATGATACATAGAAAATATTATGATACACAACAAATTCATGTATCAATGCATCGTCTATAACACTATACACACTGATTCAAAATATATCAGCAAGCATACTTGATGGCGCAGTTATTGAAATTAATCACTGATACATGATAAAAAATTTCAAAAACCCTTGATGCATAGGAAATCATATGATACACATCTAATTCATGTATCAAAGCATAGACTAAACATTATAATCCACTTAGTACTTATATATTAAACCTATTGTCTGATACATGATAATAATTTTCATAATTTTTTGATACATATTGGATTCCTTAAAATTTTTACTAATTTCAACAACAATTTTAAAATAAGCATAAAAAATACAAACCCGAAACAATGTAGGCCTGACAACAATGGTTGTTGCTTCTTTTTTCTTTTTTGTTGTATTTTAACAACCTTTGATTTTGATGTTTCGCCAGAATATTTGTTTGAATCCTTCTGAAGATTCATAGGATCATGCAAAGACTTTTTTCTATTTTCTTTCCAATTTTCATCGTCGGAATCATATATCCTTCTATTAATTAACGGATTCATTAATATGATGTAATAGAACAATTAACCAAAACAAAAAAAGGAAGAAAAGAAGAACTGATGATGGAGTAATAAGAAAAGAAAGAAACCAATAACAGATGCTGGCTTAAGAAGAACAAAGACGATGATGGAGTAAGAAGAACTGAAGACGTGATGGAGTAAGAAGACCAATAAGAACGGGAGAGCAATTGTCCAGTTTTTTGAAATTTCAATTTTTTTGAATTTTGAAATTCAAAATTTCAAAATTGGGTGTTTTAATTAAAATTAATTAAAATTAATAATTCAAAATCCAAAAACTTATTTAGAAGATTGAGTGTTTTAGTGGAGAAAAAATAGGCATTATATTGGGGAATTGTGTATTATAGGAGAGAGAATGTTATGTATCTGTACACTTCTACTAGAATTAAAAAAAGGGAATTATGTAATATTTAAAAAAAAAGAAGGGAAAATTAGAGAATACAAACTTATAGTTGTGTATTTAAGTTATTTTTCCTAAAATAAGTTCAAGGTGGTAATAGGACCTTAGCATAGTGTCTCTGAAATTTCGGACATATATTGAGGGGTACTTGTGCATTTTCATGGAAAGCTATCTGTACTCTTATTTTTCTTTTTTTGGATAGTATCGATTATGGTAAATTATAAAAATTTCTTCTATTGCTAATGTATTTATGTTTTTTTCCATAAATAACTATAACTAACTTATACAAGAGGCAAAAAATAAGGATTCAAATTGAATCTTCAAAGATGGTTGATAAACATCTGAACAAGAAGTCAATGCTTTTCAATGAAGTTCTCAAAGGTATTTTTTTTCTATTTTGTGTATGTGTGTGTTATTTTTGACAACTTAAGCCAGTTTCATCCAATTTTATAAATTCAGGATCAAGAGTTGTGGAACCATCAAAAGAAGAAAAATTGATGGATTGTTGATTGGAAACAAGTGAGTTGACGTGTTACTATATGAGTTTATATATTCAACTTGTTGTTGGTTTGACTAAGTATATATGTGTGCTCTATTTCTATGGATAAAATGTGTTTTTCCCTATTTATGTTCTATCATTTCTCGAAGAAGAATAGCATCATCATTTAATTTACAAGGATCAAATCCTTCTACTATGATAATTGTGAAACAATTTGAAAAAAAAAAAAAACAAGCCTAAGATTTAATCTTTTTTTCGTACCAAACACACACCTATTGGTAAAGTTTAGTAAAACAAGAATGCATCTCTTTCAAACATTAATTGTCTCAACCACGAAAATATTAAAATTACGAGTAGGTGAAAAATATATGATCCTTATACCAGTTTTATATCTTCACTGAATAGTTAAAAATTCTTGAAGTGCTTGCCTTATTAGTTTCTCTCTCATGTTTCAACTGACAAAGGACTTAGATTTTTTCTCTTGTTAAAATTTTCTCATCTTTTTATACTCTATTTTTATTTTGGTAATAAAAGATAATATAAATTAACAAGCTTTCTAGTTTATCATTATAAAACTTATGGTGATAATTATATAACATTTCAATACTTAAAAAAGGGGCGTGATAGAATTTTCTTATCTATCTAGGCCATGGATGTTCACTCTGAAGAGAATATACTTGTGGAAATTTTTCCACAGTAGGTTGCTTGTACGGTCTCTTCTTCGATTTAAATGTGTTTCAAAACTTTGGGGTACACTGATCGATGAGTCATATTTCAAGAAGAAGAATCTCACTCATGCCAAGAATGACAAAACTTTATCTGTTCTTCAAATTGTGCCCTAAGAAGTCTATTTTCAATTTATTGTTGTTCGATATCATCGGTGCAATTTCTAGAGAATATACGGGAACTAAATTTCCCTTTAAATATTGAACCACGACATTGCATAGTCTATTGTTGTTGTGATGGATTGGTTATTATCAATGTTCATGAAGATAGTGTTGAACGCCAAATACTTTTGCTATAGAATCCCTCCACTGGAGAATCAATTGTACTTCCCACTCCCAATGGAGGAATTTTCATGTTTGGGAATGTGTTTTGACTCTACCTGTAATGATTATAAGATACTTAAAATTCCCAATGGTGTAAGTAATCATAGCAGAGTACCTTGTGAAATTCTGTCTTGGAGAAATTGTTGAATATCCTTGTGACATTTGCTATATGGTGCATGGTATGCATTCTTTGGCATTTATACATGATGCATTTCATTGGGTTGGTAAATCAAAAAATCATTTTGTGGTTTCATTTGATATTTCCCATGAAGTGTATGGAGAAATATCATTACCAGAGGAAATAAGTTTGAGCAGCATTAATATTGGCATTTCAGTTTTGGACGGAATGTTGTGTGCTTATACTAATGCGTGTATTCAGGGGAACGGCACTTTTATGTTATGGGTGATCAATGAGTATGGTCTTGAGGAATCTTGGCATAGAATATTTCTTATAGCAGATCCTGATATATGTATAGCCGCACCAAAATATAGATTTGTAGATGGTGAAGTGTTATTTTGATGCTTACATTGTGAATCTGGCGAAAACACATACAGAACAGAAAGAGGTTCCTTTACATTGTTGCCTCGTGGTATCCTTCAGAATGGATTTGCTTTTATAGAAAGTTTGGTCTCTCCAAGATTACTTACTTCGTATTTATTTAGGTTTGATTGAAATACTGTCTTCTTCTTTTTTTATCAAGTTATTGTCTCTTATTTATTTTTTTTGTTAATTGATTGATCGCAAACTTTTCTATTTCAAGCAATATTTACCGAAGCTTTATTTATTTATTTCAACTTTTATTTTCATAACTTTATCTATTTAGTGTTGCAAGGCAAAGAGAACATGAGCCATTTATTTTCTAAGAAAGAAGTGGTTAAATAAATTAATATCAGCTAGTAGGGAGTATGCTTTAATCATGTAGTAAGTTTACTTTAGTGTTATGTTTTTATAGGAATATTCTGACTGTATCGATCGGAAATCTTTAATATTACTCTTACTATTGTGTATACACATAAATAGATTCCTCTCTAGCTATAATGTCTTAATTAAAAAAAATCTCTTTCTGCCAAGTATAAATTAAAGTTAGAAAAAGTAATGAAATAGTCTCACATGGTTTCGGTGCTTTAGAAATATTCTAAATATAGTTGCTCAATTAAAATTATCATGGTCAATCACAAGAGATGATACAAACTTGACTTTATATGAGACCTCATGGGGATAAATCTTTATTTCTAGTTTTGGGTCACATGCATTGAACATGTATTCTGTTCTAATTAATGAGGTTTTGAGATAATATAAATGACATTAGAATGTCTTAATATAGATATATGAAATCTGAGGAAAATATGATAATACAAAATGTTAGAGAAAAAACTTACAAGATAATAAAATTGCAAGATTACAATTGAAAATAAAATGAAGAAAGTAATCTCTTCAGGCTGAGGCGGATATCTCGCTCTCTTTAAGGAGATTCAAGCCCGCTGCAGCAAATGTTTTCACCGGTCCAGCAGTAGTCCTCTTTGACTTGTCCCCTCCAGGATACAACAGCCTTCACAAAGTATTACTCAACAACTCTGGACAAGAGTTGAGTCCAAAGCTCCACAAAAAAGAACCCCTCCCTTCAACTAATAAGAACTCTCTTTTAGACTAACTCTTTCACTCTTTGTTTTCTCTTATGAATTGTGTGTCTCTAAAACCAAATGAAGACTACCACTATTTATACTACAAGAAGTCTTCCTAGCAATGAATAGGAAGATAATGGAGGTAGTAAATAGTGAAGATAATGGTCTTAGGAGTTACATAGGTTACAAAGGGAGTTACATAGGTTACAATGGGAGTTACATATGTTACATAGGTTACAATGGGAGTTACATATGTTACATAAGTTACAAAGAGTAATGGAGGAATTAAGAATGAAATACATTGATGGATAACCAATGCTAATGGATGATGAAGTCATCCATTCCAATGTTCATTCTTATAACTCCAAAATAAAGCAATTTAATATGTTAAATATTAATATTAAAATGCTAATAACCTAACAATCCCCCACTCATTTTAATATTTAGATAAGAGAGTGTATCAGTTGAAGGAAGACTATTATGCATAATGAAGGTGTGCCCTGCATTGAACCTCCACTTAGTGAAACAGTAACTTTTACTCCAGAGTCGTAGTGGTCTCAGACTTGAACTATGACTGCTTAAGGGAAATAAAATATCACTGCTCACACATAATAATCAAGGTGTTGACATGAGCTTTAACAGCCAGCACGTTATGGCCATGTGCTATCCCGGTTTCATGAGTGCATTTGAGAATAAGCCCTATTCTCATAGGAAGCGACCTACTTCCACACATCACATAGCTGAAATCTGTCGAGAGTGCTCCTGTAAGATTAAAACTCCACCCATACGGGCTACAGATATTCATTAAGAGTTTTATCAACTCAACCTTCACAAACTACAGGAAATAATGCACTCACATTATAGGGAGGGAAACAAAAAAATAGTGCATTTTTCACAACAAGTCATCATATGATTAGTTTTTCCCTTTGAACCTGGTTATAGGATCTCTAGTCCCCAGGTTGGGTTTCCTCATATATGACTCAAGAATTTGTAGGCTTCAATCCCATCCCCCTCGATGTGCTCCAGACCTTTTCTCTTGTTAAGGCCTTTGTAAGAGGATCTGCAAGATTATCACAAGATTTGACATAATCAACATTAATGGTACCATTTGTCCAATACGATCTTACATTACTGTGTTTTCTCCTTATAGGTCTGGATTTACCGTTGTAATAACGGTTTTAAACTCTACCAATTGCAGCGGTGCTATCACAATGAATTAAAATAGGAGGAATTGGTTTTTCAAAATAAGGAATTTGAAACAATAAATCTCTTAACCAATTCGCTTCCTCACTAGCTGAAGCTAAAGCAATTAGTTCAGCCTCCATGGTAGAGTTAGCAATTATAGTTTGCTTTTTTGATCTCCAACAAACAGCACCACCACCTAAAGTAAAGACATAACCAGTGGTAGAACAGGAATCACCTGACAAAGTGTTCCAATCCGCATCACAAAAGCCTTCAAGTACAGCAGGATATTTTTTATAGAACAAACCACAATTTTTCGTTCCAATTAAATATCTCATAACTCTTGTTATAGCATGCCAATGTTCATTACCTGGCTTGCTTGTAAACCTGCCAAGTACTCCTACTGCATATGCAATATCAGGCCTAGTGCAATCAGTCACATATCTCAAACTTCCGATTATACTAGCATATTCCTTTTGATTTATTACATCATTTTCACTTTCAACAGGAAATAAGTGAACACTTGAATCAAAAGGAGTAGCAACATGCTTGCAATCATGAAAGTTATATTTTTTCAAAATTTTCTCAACATAATGTGACTGGTCAAGGAAAATCCCCTCACATGTTCTTGTTATTTTTATTCCAAGAATAAAATTTGCCTCACCAAGATCTTTCATATCAAAATGGCTTCTAAGAACATTTTTAGCTTCATCAATAACATTCATGTTAGAGCCAAAGATCAACAAATCATCAACATATAGGCAAATGATCACATGTGAATTATTCCAAGACTTATGATATATGCACTTATCACACTCATTTGTTTTAAAATCATTTTCAATCATGCAGGAATCAAACTTTTCATGCCATTGCTTTGGTGCCTGTTTCAAGCCATATAGGGATTTAGTAAGTTTACATACTTTGCTTTCTTGGCCTGCTTCAACAAAACACTCGGGTTGGTCCATATAAATTTCTTCATTTAGGTCTCCATTTAGAAAAGCAGTTTTTACATCCATTTGATGAATTTGCAAATCAAAAATTGCAGCCATAGCAACTAAAAGTCTAATGGATGTAATTCTTGTTACCGGAGAAAAAGTATCAAAAAATTCTAGGCCTTCTAGTTGTTTAAAACCTTTTGCAACTAGCCTAGCCTTGTATTTATCAATAGAACCATCCGGTTTCAACTTTTTCCTTAAGACCCATTTGCAACCAATTGTTTTACAACCCGGTGGTAAATCAACTAACTTCCAAGTTTTATTAGAAATTAGAGATTCCATTTCATCATTTACAGCCTCTTTCCAAAAAATAGAATCATGTGAAGATAATGCTTCTTTCAAAGTTAGAGGGTCATTTTCAACATTAAACACATAAAAATCAGGACCAAAATCTTTTTCTACTCTAGCTCTTTTACTTCTTCTTAACTCAAAATCAACAACTTCTTTATTTTTCAAAGTTGAAGTAGAAGAACTAGGTAGTGACAAAATATTTTGTTCAATCCTTTGACCCCCACTATTTTTAGTATCAAAAGGAAATTTATTTTCATGAAAAATAGCATCACCAGATTCTATTACAATATTATCTTCAAGATTAAAAAATCTATAGGCTGTACTATTTGAAGCATAACCAAGAAAAGCACAAGTAGTAACTTTCTTACCCAACTTTGTAATCTTGGGATCCATTAGCCTCACAAAGGCTAGACAACCCCAAACTCTTAGATATCCCAAACTTGGCTTGTAACCTTTCCACAATTCAAAAGGTGTCAATTTAGACTTTTTATGAGGCACACGATTCAACACATAACAAGCAGTTAAGATAGCTTCACCCCAAAAATTTAAAGGTGCATGTGACTCAATAAGCATGGCATTAGTCAATTCAACCAAAGTTCTATTTTTCCTTTCTGCTACTCCATTAGACGAAGGAGAGTAAGGAGGAGTAGTTTCATGAATTATTCCCAATGATCTAACAAAAGAATTAAACTCATTTGATTCATATTCACGGCCTCTATCACTTCTAATTCTTTTTATTTTTCTTCCAAACTGATTTTCAACCTCATGGAGATAAGTTTTGAAATTTTCAAAAGCATCACTTTTATTTTTCATCAAGTAAACATATGTAAACTTAGAAAAATCATCAATGAAAGTGATAAAATATCTATTACCTCCACGAGTTAGAATTCCACCAAGTTCACAAATATCAGTATGAACTAATTCTAACAAATCAGTTTTTCTTTCAACTTGAAAATGAGGCCTTTTAGTGATCTTGGCTTTACTACAAGCCTCACACTTTTCAAAATTCTTTTTAACCATTGGGATTAATCCTAAACTACTCATGATTCCAACATAACGATCATTAATATGACACAAACGAGCATGCCAAAAATTAGTAGAAGAAAGCATATAAACAGAAGTAGAAGTTTTATTCATTTCAACATTCAACTTAAACATCCCATCACATGCATACCCCTTCCCCACAAAAATACCTTTCTTCACTATTACATATTGATCAGATTTAATAATCTGTTTAAAGCCTGCTTTATTAAGAAGAAAACTAGACATCAAATTTTTTCTCATAGAAGGAGTATAAAGTACATCTTTCAATGTTAATATCCTTCCAGAAGTAAAACACAATTCAACATCTCCCTTTCCAAGCACTTGAGTAGTGTGAGCATCACCAAGCATGATGGTTTTGGGCTCCTCAAAATGAGTATATTTTTTAAACCAGTCTTTGTCATAACAGACATGACGGTTTGCACCAGAATCAGCCCACCATCCATCAACATTCTCAACCATGTTTATGTCGGTAATCACCGCCACAAAAGGTTCTTCGGTAACGTTTGCCTGAGGGTTAGGACCACGTTTCCGGAATCTGCAAAATCGAGCAATATGCCCACTCTTGCCACAAACAAAGCATGGTCCCTTTTCTTGAACTTGTTGATTTTGTGCTTGGTGATTTTCACCATTATTTTTCTTGGGAGGTCTACCATTATTTTTCTTGAATTTTTTCTTCTTAGGCTTTAAAGAAGTATTTTTGTGAGTTTCAGGAGTAGCATTATTCGAAGTAATTAAATTTACCTTCGATGTGATGTTGTTCTCTTCTGTTTGTAAAAGTGCATCTTGGCCCCTTGCTTCTTCTTCCATGCGGATTTTCATTATCAAGGTTTCAAGAGAGGTTTCCTTTTGTTTGTGGCGCATAGTTTTTTGAAATTCCTTCCAAGAAGGTGGAAGTTTATCCACTATGCCACAAACAATAAGGTTATCTCCAATTTTAACCTCTTCGGACCTAAGCTCTCCAACAATCATGATGAAGTCTTGAGCTTGATCTACCACTGATTTGTTGTCCACCATTTGGAAACGAAAAAATCTACTAGCTGCATATTTTTTCGCTCCAGCCTCTTCGGTATCATACTTACTCTGCAATGCCTTCCAAATTTTCTTTGCACTAGAGTAAGTTTTATCATAATAATCATAAAAATTATCAGATAGACAATTAAGAAGATAATACCGACACTTATAGGAATCACCATCGTACTTTTCCACTTTCTCTAGATGAGAAATAGTTTCATCATCATTCATAGTGGTGATGTCTTTCTTTATTTGGATTCTTCTCGGTTAAAACGTAAGAAACATTGAGAAGACTTAAGTAGAAAAGTACTTCACCCTTCCATCTCTTGAAATGGTTACCATTGAACCGAAATGGTTTGTTAAGATCTCCAATCTTGACATCCGCGGTTTTTTCAATTGTAGCCATCTTAGAATCTCCTTAAAATTGTTAGAGAAAAAACTTACAAGATAATAAAATTGCAAGATTACAATTGAAAATAAAATGAAGAAAGTAATCTCTTCAGGCTGAGGCGCGGATATCTCGCTCTCTTTAAGGAGATTCAAGCCCACTGCAGCAAATGTTTTCACTGGTCCAGCAGTAGTCCTCTTTGACTTATCCCCTCCAGGATACAACAGCCTTCACAAAGTATTACTCAATAACTCTGGACAAGAGTTGAGTCCAAAGCTCCACAAAAAAGAACGCCTCCCTTCAACTAATAAGAACTCTCTTTTAGACTAACTCTTTCACTCTTTGTTTTCTCTTATGAATTGTGTGTCTCTAAAACCAAATGAAGACTACCACTATTTATACTACAAGAAGTCTTCCTAGCAATGAATAGGAAGATAATGGAGGTAGTAAATAGTGAAGATAATGGTCTTAGGAGTTACATAGGTTACAATGGGAGTTACATAGGTTACAATGGGAGTTACATATGTTACATAGGTTACAATGGGAGTTATATAGGTTACATATGTTACAAAGAGTAACGGAGGAATTAAGAATGAAATACATTGATGGATAACCAATGCTAATGGATGATGTAGAAGTCATCCATTCCAATGTTCATTCTTATAACTCCAAAATAAAGCAATTTAATATGTTAAATATTAATATTAAAATGCTAATAACCTAACACAAAATGATGAGTATATCGTTGTTAGATACTTTTACGAGTTAAAATATTATATTCAGAACGTTTTAATTGCTATCTTCGAGGATAAAATAAAGTTTTGTGCTCCACAAATTAATATTTGACCACTTTATTCAGAAGCGATGTCCTTCCCTTCTCGAATTCACGATTGGCCCAACTTGACGAAATCAACATTGAATTGGTATAAGCTTTTAATATAATAATACTTAGGAGTATATTTGTATGTTCTTATAACTTATTATGTCACACCCCAAATCCAGAGGGGCCCCACCGGCATCTGCCTCACTTAAGTGGAAAAAAAAAAAACTAGCGCTACCTACAACAAGTCAAGGCAGATGAACAACACACAACCTTCATAATATAAATACAAAAAGTAACAGAGCAGACCTACAATGTCTCTTTAAATCACAAGTTGAATGAAATCCAGCAAGACATCTATCTATATCTATTTATCTACCTATTCTATACTATCTTAAAAGCATTAACACCAAAATAGGAATGTTACATTATTGTAATACCCCTAACTTAAACATAGCCAACCTAAAAACACCTCGTGCTACAAACTTTTAGGTGAATAGTTACAAACTCCTACTCAAAGAGTTCTTACTTTAACATCTCACTTTGTGGATAAGCACCAATGTTAAGACAATCAAACGTTCTCAGTCTTCCAGAAATGATACAACTATTCGCTTCTCTATCTATAACACATCCAAACGTTGCCTATTGTGCCCCATTGCATCGGCTAATCCAAAGGTACAATCTTAGTAAATCAAACCTCCTTCTACATTGTTGTTTGTTTCCCTTTATGCCTAGATTTTTTAAAGTTAACAGTGTTCCTTCTCCATCGTAATACAATCAAAGATTGGATTAGGCTTTCATGTAAATTCTCTCCAACATTAACGAGTAGTAAATTTCTATCTATTAACTTTATTATCATGTTTATGTACTTCATAGGTTAACTCACCTAACTACGTGCAGGCATGACAAGGATTTGGGCATTGGTCTTGGCCTGTATGTGGCAAAACAGTGAATTTGTGCAACTAAGAGTTAGTGAGCAGCAAGAATTTCAAGATGCTTGAGTGATGGCAAGGCAGCTTGGACGCACAAGGCTTACGTGTGGGCAGATTCGTCAGCAAGACAAGGCGGGGTGTTGGCTTGACTAGGCAAGGTTGTGGACTTGGCGTTGGCAAGACAAAAGCTGAAATAAAACTAAGTGTTGGAAGCATGTTGAAATATTCTAAGTATTGGAAGCAGGCTGAAAATAATTCCAAGTGTTGGAATAAGCTGAAATAATCTAAGTGTTGGAATAGGTTGAAATATTGTAAGTGTTAGAATGGTTGATTTCGGTTATGCTTTAGAATGTATTTTTGAATTCGAAAATATTCTATCTGTTAGAATATTTAGTGCTAGAACTTAGTTTAAATTCCGCAAAGACAAGTGTTAGATACATGTCAAATGTAACCGCTGATGTAACTGTCTTGTGCAAAAAAAATTATAGGGTGGAAATTCGTCTAAGGCAAAGGATGATGATTCTGGCCTTAGATTAATTTGTGAAGCCTTTGTTAGGTTGTCAGGGGGTTATGGGGGGCGGGAGCCCCCCATCCGAAGGCGGGGTTCGGGGCAGCGCGCCGACCTAAATTTTAGGCTTTACTATTTATTCTCTATGCATTCTCTGTAACTAAAAATACTCTGATTTATTAATATAAATATACCTCACCGCCGTGGAAGTTTACTCACGGGGTATTACCACGAAATATTGGGTTTTCTCTTTCTCTCTCTAGATCTCTCATCTCTTTCTCTTGAAAGTTCTTGTGTTCTTCATTCATCAAGTGTGTGTGCGTGAATTCGATCCTAACAGCCTTATCCTTTATTGATTTGATATTAATACAAGGTTGGGAAGAGTTTCCGTATGTTGGTTGTGTTGTTTCTTTGATATTTGCTTAAGAAAAACTAAGTTAAATATTCCTATACTTAGCCAAAATCGTGTGTGTGTAAGACTGAAGTTTGCAAGAGTTGTAGACTGTCTGGGAGTGGTGTTAGATAAAAAAAATTGGCCTTCTTTTAATTGGTATCATAGCGCTGTTAAAATGATGGTGACGGACGCAAAACTTCGGGAAACAGTGCGCAGGGTTGAAGCCTTCGTTGAGATCACTAATGAAAGAATGGATGATACAGCGTTGGTGGATCTCCTGATGCACATTATTAACTTGAGACTGGACGCTGACAAAGTTTGAGATGAAGTTCGTGTGTATCAGAGAGATGTTGATGAACACATGGCTAAAAACTTGAAATTTCGTGAGGCTATGATGGTACAGTTTGAGGGACTGTAAAAGGATAATGAAAACCTTCGCGCAAAAAAAATTGTATTGTGTCAGACCGTGGCAGCGTCAGGGACGACTCAACAAAATTGGAGGCCTAAAGTCAAACCTTAATATTTTATTATTTTTTTCAAAAAAATAATAATAATGTACTATATATTTATGTAAGGCCAAATACATAAACAGATCCCTAAACTTGTTGGATTTCCCCCCTCATGTACCTCAATTATGCTATTTCTCTATTAAATCACCCATAATTTGTTTGTTTTTGAACATCGTTGGCTCATAGTGGAACCAAACTTTTTGAGGGGTATTAATAGAGGATACACATGTTGTTCCAATATTCATTAGTCTAACTGGTAGTGAAACAGTTTGACAATAATTGTGTTTTTCTTCAAGTCATTTGAACACATTAGAAAACAATGAGACTAACACACATTTTGTCTTCATTCCTTCAATCAAAATCATTATAATACGCAATTGAAAGCATTTACAATATAAAAAAAACCCGATCAAAATCAACCAACAGTGTTTATAATGAACAAATTATGAGTGGTTCCATGATTCAATAGGAAAACGGTGTAGTTGAGGTACCTGAAGGGAAAAACCTAACAAGTTCAGGGATCTATTTGTGAGTTCGGACTGTATTTAAAATCTATGTTTTTTGCCTTTTTAGATATGAAGTTATTAATTACTCTTTTTTAATAATTGTTTCAGTAATTCCTTTTCAGTTGATAAAATAGCTAATACATTAAATCTCACATTGTTTATATGAGATAAGATTTTATCAATTTTAGTTTCGAAAAACATTTTGCACCCGAGGCAATAGTTAAAGGAATTGCTAATATTATTCTATGAGCAATATACGCATTAGGAAAAGAATCAACTCTTTTTATTTGATTGAGTATTTTCATTAAATCAGTATGTTCCACTTATATTATTTCTCATAATAACTAAAACGGAAATAAATATATTTTTTTTTTGTTAAGTAAAATTTTATTTACCAGGTAAACGTTGCAGAACAAGAAAATTAGCCGGTATGGACATAAGCTCCATCCTTGCTAAACCAACTTCCATATCTACTAGCTATTCTTATGGGTAGTTATTCAAATTGCATAATCTAGTAGCTATTCTAGGATACCTTATACCTCTCCCATGGATTTCTTGAATTATCCTTCTGATCAAGCATCCTGTTGCCTGATGTTTTTGTTGAAATATCCTAGCATTACACTCTAACCAAATATGATAAATGGTGCTTTCCATTGTCATACTATACACAAGTGTCCTACTGCTTCATCCTTTCATGTATTTCACCGCCCATTGTATCTCATTAATCCAATTCATTGCACTTCTTGTTATGCCTTGCCACTGCAGTATACCCCTCCACATTTCTTCTGCATATGCATATTGGAAGAAAATATGATCATGATCTTTATCCATTTGTTGACATAAGGGACAAGTTAATACTTGTAGAATCCCCCATTTTTTCGATATCCTTTATTGCAAGTCTACCATTTACTGCCAGATACATGATGAATAGCCATTTTGGAGCTCCAGAATTTGTCCACACTAGTGCTCTCCATTCTACCTTCTCTTTTGTACCTCTCATATGCCTGTATATTTTACTAATTTTGTATTGTGTCATGCTCCTTATGTCTTCCTCAGTGATTCCTGCCTCTTGTAACTGTTTTGCAGCCTTCAGTTTTCTTTGTACCACCCAAGAAGCTTGTGGAGCATGTATGTTCCATATACCTGCTTTCCCATAGTAACTATGTATCCACACAACCCATAACTTATCTTTTTTCTGGCATAAGTTCCACATCAACTTCCCTATTGCTGCTTTGTTCCATGTATATACATCCAAAAAGTTCATTCCTCCATTTGCTTTTGGCCAACACAATTTTCCCATGCTACTAATGCATTCCTGGATATTTCAATATTCCCTGTCCATAAGAATTTTTCTGCACATATTCTCTACTGCTTGGATAACTTTCTTTGGAAGAGAAAATAGTGAGCCCAAAACAATTGAATTGCATATAACACACTCTTGATGAGTTGAGCTCTACCTGCATATGATAAGTTGTCCATGCATTCTATCCTGCAGAGGTTTACATTGTACTATGGATACTCTTTTGGTACTCAATGGCACACAATGATACCTAAAAGGTAAATCACCTTTCACATATTGTAATTCTTGTAAAATCCCCTTTCTTGGTGCTCCTGTTTTACCCCTCCAAAATACACACCAGTCTTTTCCACATTTGCTACCAAACCAGAAGCCTTTGAGAACATCATAAAACAATTATTAAGACACATAACTAATTTAGATCACTTCTACAGAACATCAGCAAATCATCAGCAAAACTCAACTGTACTATTTTTTCTTCTTTGCACCTAGGATGGGAGTGAAACCCAGGCTTTCCCTGCAGAGTCTTTAAGATTCTGGTAAGATAATCCATGGCTAGCACAAACAAATAAAGAGACATTGGATCTCCTTTCCTTACTCACCTCTTTGCGTTAAAAGGTTTTGTTTTATGTCCATTTACCTGGATGGAATAGGTGAATAAGGTGACACATTGCATGATCTATTTTATGACTTTAGATGGCATTTGAACTTCATCCAATATCTGCTCCAAGAATGTCCATTCCAAGGAATAATATGCTTTCCTCATATCTACTTTTATCCTACATCTCCTAGAAATTCCTTGTCTACCATATCCTTTGATCAATTCATGGCTCAATATACATTATCATTCAAAGCCCTCCCTGGCACAAAAGCTGACTGATTTGGTTCCACTATTGTTTCCCTAACAGGTTTTAGCCTAGGAGTGATTACTTTAGCTGTGATTTTCTATAATGTTGAGCAGCATGATATAGATCTGTACTCACTGATTTTGGTTGGATTCTGCACCTTCGGAATGAGGGTTACATTTACAATTGATTGCCTTGTACATTTCCCCTGTATCAAAGAAATCTAGTACAACATTAACTATCTCATCTCCCATCACTGTCCAAGCCTTCTTGAAAAATACAGCATTAATTCCATCCCTACCTGGGGCTTTGAGATTATTTATTCCCTGCAAAGCAAATTCCACTTCCTTTCTTGTGACTGGAGCTGTTAATTTCAATTGTTGTTCCCTATTAATGCTACCACCTTCCTTCATTATTTGTCTATCCACACTTGGCAATATAGTTGCATTCTGGCCAAGTAGTTCCTGATAAAATGTAATAGCTTCTTTCTCAATTGCCTCCTGAGGATGTATAGTTATACCTGCCGCAGTTGCAAGACTTGATATAGTATTCTGTGCCAGCCTGTTTTTCATGTGAGCAAAGAAATAATTTGTGTTTGCATCTCCTAAACTCAACCATTGTACCCTCGACTTCTATCTCACAGCTCTCTCCTCAATTAAACTCCACTTCTCTAGTTGTTGTTTTAGTTCCTTTTCTTGATCCTTGTGAGCTTTCACCAGACTGTGATCTATCATGTCTTTTTGGATTTGTTGTAGTTTTGTTCTAATACTCTAAATCCTGTCTCTAACTCCCTTGAATTATGTATTATTCAACACTTTGATGGCTCTGGTGACCTTTTTGAGTTTCCTCCATACTTCTCTCATGCTCTTTTTATCCTCTCCTAGCCATACTTGCATAACTAATGGTAGAAAACTTTTATGTTCTGCAGTACAATTAAAGAATCTGAAAGTTTTATATCTCTTAGTGCTCATATCATTTAATACTATCTTCAAAGGAGAGTGGTAAGACACCCCTGATCTAAGTATAGTACCCTCCATAATTGGCTTTTGTATCATCCAATCTGCGTTCACTAAAGCCCTGTCTATCCTGCTACAAGTGTGACTACTTGTCCAAGTATAAGTACCCCATACTGTTTTCCACTCACACATACCAGTGTCTCTAAAAAATTCTTTGAAATCTTTTACCTCCATATCTTGTACTTGACTACCTTGTGGTCTGTCTTCATTTTGCAATATTGCGTTATAATCTCCCATGCATAACCAGGGACCTTGAGATGTACCTACCAAAACCCTTAGATCCTCCCACAAACCCAATCTATCATGAATAGTATGTAATCCATAGATTGCCACAAACACAAACTCCATTCCACTTCCTTTAATTTTATGTTTGTTTGTATATATTGAGCAGTCTTGCTTCCCCCTACACAGTCCACATACTTAGGATCCCATAATATCCAAATTCTACCCTTGGTAGTATGAGCATAGTTCCCCTCAGATCTCCATCCTGGTGCAACTTTCTGAATTATTTAATTAGCTAAGCCTTCCTTTATTTTATGCTCTAATATAGCTATAATACTAACATTATTCTCCCTCATAAACAACTTTAATTCCTTCTATTTATAAGGCTTATTTAGTCCTCTAATGTTCCACGTGATTAGCTGCATAAGCCCTTGTATTCGGTTCATTTCCTTTACCCTCCGTGTGCATTTGTCGATAATTCTGCAAACTTGTACTTTCTTGTTCATATACAGGCATATTCTCAAACCTATTTTGCATTATCATCTGCATATCCTGTGGTTTACTGGCATTTTTTCCAGCAGCCTTTGATGGTGTTTGCTTCCATGTCTCCCCTCGAGGTGCTGCTACTTGTTCCTTGATTTTTGGTACCTCTGCTTCCCCTGTATTCAACTTATGTTGCCATTTATCTATTTTCCTTTCTTGCACTTTCATCACTTCTTTCCCATGACATTTATTCCCAACTTGCATACATTTAGTATAGTACTCTAGTATTCATTCATATTGTACTACTTTTTCAAACACTCTGCCATTTGGCTCTTCAACTTTCAGCTTTTTAGGAAGTCCCCTGGCTACATCCATTTCAATCAAAACTCGAGCAAAAGATATTTGATCGACCTTAGTTGTGCATTTATCTGTATATGATGGTTATCCTAAGCCACTACTTATCCTGCTCAACGAATCCATACTACAACAACTCAGAGGCAGATTTGGGTATTTCACCCAAATCGTAACTGTCTTTAACACTTCGTTGTTGAAATCAAATTCAGGACTCCAAACCTTCACTATAATGGGTCGATTATTTAGCATATGTGGTCCTGAATACAACACTTTGTTTCTATCACCCATATTAGCAAATCGCACTAAGAAATATCCGTCATTATAATAATATACATTAGGTTTACTCACAGTATTAACTTGTAAAGCTATGTACTTTTTCATCGCAGCTATGGTAGGCGATTCCTCTACAACATAGAGAATAAGGGCTTGTTTCCACTCCTCCGTTGCTTTGTCAATCTATTCCTTCTTCAACTCAATTACTTTTTTGCCATTCTTCATGACAGGGGTTATGTAGCTCAGGTTCATCCCTTTAGCTGACAGCCTACTTGAGTTGAAGAAATTTACCCATTTCTTTTCCGGCTCTGCTTCCTTTGGGTCTTGGATGTCACTAACTTGCTTGCTTCTTGTTTCTACTTGAGATTCATTGTTTCCATTCACTTCCTTTAGTGTTACTTCAATAGTGTTGATGGTTACCTCCTTCGTTGGAAGAGGTGGCCACTGTTCCATTGATTCCTGCCCAGCCTTATCATCCATTCGTATTTTGCTTCCCAGATCTGTATTCTCCACCCTTCCCAGCGTCACTACCACCTTGGGTGCTTCCTTTTTCTTTCTTCCTCTCGCCATTCCGTCAGTTGGCTCACGTTAGCTGTTCAAGCTTATATATACTTACTAATTAAGATTATCTACAATGACAAAAGTTCAAGAGAAATTAAAAAATTAAGTTAGAATAATAAAACTTGGCTCACAAATTTGATAAGTTGATACAATAATATTGAAATACTCTTGCATTCCTTCACTATAATGATTGCTTGTTACACTTCTAATATTTTGAAGAAGACACTCAAAAGCAAATTTTGTTCTTATTGACTTGTAAGCAACAATATATCAACTTTTTTGGAGAGAGTTCAACATTGAAAATAAAAATAGTTAAATAGAAAATAAAAAAAGATGAGTATAAGGTAAATAATAATATAAGACCAATTTTTTCAGAGATAAATAAGAAAACACAATTTTCCACTTAAGAAAATTATTTTCATAAAATATTTCATTCACTTAGAAAAGTGGGAAAACTAACGGCTATTTTGTTTTTTTATACTTCTTACATGTTTTATTTTTTAAAATTAAACATTCATATAATTTTAAGTAATATGTATAAGTACTTTTTTAAAAAATTGGGGGGCCCCAAGCGACGGCTTTGGTGGCCTAGTTGTTAAGACGGACCTGGGTAGCGTTAAGTTCAACTCGTGGGGAATCATCTAAGGTTAAAATTTCGAAACCTAAAGCCTTTGGAGGCGCAAGGAGTGCTAATGAACTAGAAAACTTCATCTGGGATATGGAACAATGTTTTACAATTGCAAGGGTGCCTTAAATGAACAAGTTGAACATTACTACAATGTATTTGACATGTGATGCTAAACTTTGGTGGAGGACTCGAAATCAGATGATGTAAGTGCTGGGAGATCCAGAATTGATACGTGGGATAAATTGATGAAGAAAATGCGTGATCAATTTCTTCCTAGCAACGCCTCTTGGCTTGCAAGGGACAAGTTGAAAAGACTAAGGAAGATGGGTTCAGTGCGGGATTATATTAATGAATTTACCTTTGTGATGTTACACATTCAAAACATGTCTGATGAGGATAAATTACATAACTTCATTTCGGGTATGCAAGGTTGGACTCAAAACAAACTTCGAAGGAAGAATGTCAAGGATTTGCCAAGGGCAATTGTTGTTGTTGATTCGTTAGGTCCTTTCTACTTCAAAATCCAAGAAAAAGGGTGAGAATAAAGGAGACTTAAAAAGGGAGAATCGTAAACACTATGCTAATGACAAGGGGAAGGCACCAATGAAGGAAGGAAATAAAGAAAACAAGTCAAAGAACAAGGATGGCAACTCGAAAGGTTGTCGGACTTGTGGTAGTCCTTATTTGACTAAGTCTTGTCCAAACAAGGAAAGAGTGAATGCTTTGCTTGCTGGAAAAATGAATCAGGATGAAGAAAGAGAGAAAGTTGTTGTTGCTATTGCCAATCCATTAGGTTTGTCTTTCAATCATATTACATTGGTTAATGATGTTGAGGGAACGTCTAAGACTTCAAATCCACATGCTTCATTGATTCATTTGGAAATGAAGATAAAAGAAAAATGTGTGATGGCTATGGTTGATACAAGGGCTACTCATACGTTTATTGATGTTAATAGTGTTGCGGAATTGGGGCTTAAGTTGACTAAAAGTCCTTTCTACTTCAAAACAGTGAATGTGAAGTCACAATCCATTGTGGGTATGGCTTATGGAGTGTCTATGTAATTAGAAGTTGGGTGGGAAAATGTAACTTAATGGTGATGCCGTTAGGAGATTTTGAGATGATACTTGGTATTGATTTTCTGAGAAATTTCCAGTTTGTACCTTTTTCACATTTAGATGGGATCATGATTATGAGTGAGGGCAATGCTAGGTTTGTGAAAGGTGTTCATCCGTTTGGAAAGTCAGTAATGTTGCAAAGAAGAAGGATAGGGGAAGATGTTGTCTGCTATGTCAATTGACAATTATATGGGGGATATATCTTCTCACAGCTCAGCCCTCTTCTACTGTTATTCCCTTGACAAAATAGATCTGTAAGAATCTTGGAGAAATTTTTCCATTTTCAGAATTTTTTAGATTCCTCTTTTACATGGATCAGGTTACTCTCCAACACAAGATTTCCTTCTAAAGTCAATTCAATATTCATCTTAGAAGTATGCCTCTTATTTCCAAGCTCCAGGTGCAAGATGTTTTCCATGTTCTTTCCCTTAAAAATTAAGGTAGTCACCCCTTTTATCTTTTCCTTCCAATCTTGATTTTCAGCTTCTAGAACAATCATTTGATTTTCAATATCAGATATTCGGGCAACTAAAGCAATTTTTTAATCTTGAGATATGTCTAGGCTATTGTTGACGAGTTTACCTTCAGTCTTCAACTTTCTTATCAAATTAAGTAATACAAGAGCTAGTTTTCTCAATTTACTAGAGGAAGAGTATTCAAGTTCTCATTTGAATAAGACCTTTTCATAAGCATCTTTCTTGTTAAACTTTGCCATGAAAGCATCATTAGAGTGCTCAGAGTCATCTGAATCACTCGAGTAATCTTCCCATGCAGTCATATCCCTTTTCACTGCCAAAAAAAAAAGGTTCTCTCCTACTTATCTTGGGATGGACCTGGTCCCGCTCTTTGACTTTAACTTTCTTGCAGTCAGCTTTGTGCATAGGACAATCTCTCATGGAGTGACCTGGTTGATCACACTTGTAACACACATTACTAGAGCTTGTAGCACAGTCGTTAGTTTCTTTATTCATGAAACCTCCTTGTTCACTCGCGAATTTTTTAAATCTTTGAGTGAAATAGCCCATGGTCTTATCTATTTCAAAATTTTCACTTTGTGACACCTTGGAAGCTGGTGATCGGAATTGATCCCAGCAGTCTTGCAGTTCAACTTTGTCTGAACCATTTTGATGAAAATCAACAACACGTCGTATGTTTCCTCCTTGGACTTGAGGATCATAGTCAAGTGAACCTTGAATAACCATCAATAATCACCAGAATATACTTCTTCCACCTCAAATCTGATTCTCATAGGCCCGCAATGATCCATTTGATTAGTTTGAGAGGTCTTGATGAACTGACTTGCTTCTTTGACTTAAAGGAGGGTCTGGTTTAATTTGTTTTCGTTGGACACATGCATCACACACCTTGTAATCATGAACTTTAAAGCCATGAAGAGGTCCATGCAAACAAGTTTGTTCAGTATAAAGGAGCTCACATGACTGGGCCTTCTATTAGCATTCTTACTTTGAGCACTAAGACATGTTAGATCATCCTTTTGTACTAGATTGGTAACGATGCATTTTTCTGATTGAAACTTTACCTTATTTCCCTTGTCACATATTTGAGACACATTGAGAAGACTATATTTCAGTCCACTCACGTAGTACACATTCTCGATAGAGTGTTCCAACGATTTTCCAGTTCTCCAATCTCCAAGAATATAACCCTTCTTTCCATTTCCAAAAGAGACACCTCCCCCTTGAAGTGCCTTGAATGATAGGAAGTTCTCATTTCTTCCACTCATATGCTTTGAACATCTACTATCCATGAACCAACATAACTGCCACTTCATCCACTCCCAGCAACAAAGATCACTTGTGAGAATTGGGAACCTATTTCAATTTGAGTCCCAAGTATACAAATAGAGGCATGATAAAGTGATTTCTTGTCCAATGAGGTAGCACAATCTTATTTTTTTTGGAAGTTCTGGTAGTGGGAGCAGGTCCCTTATTCTGTGCAGTTTCCTGAGTGGTGTAGGGAGAAAGGTTTTATAGGGACCCTTAAAGGTTCAACAATCCTTCTTCAAGTGGCCATTGTGGCCATAGCGAAGGCACAAAAAATTGTTGTGAGGATTATAGGGAGGATTAATGTTCAGACTACCTAACCCTTTCCAACTGCTTTGGCTTTACTAGTGATACTAGAAAGTAGCTTAGAAAAACTTGCCAATCTCATGGATTTTTCAAGTTCTTTAAGACGGACCAGATCCGTCTCCATTTGATTGTTTCTCTCCAAGGACAGTGCAAGTTTAGTTTCAGCATTATTGAGGCGAGTTTCTAGCTCTAGTTGTATGTTGCTAGCTTCTCCATTCCTCTACCACAATTTTCACTCATCATTTTCAAAGTGTTACCTCTTCCTCAGCTTCTTCATCATCATCAGATTTTTCCGTGACGGCAAACATGGTGTTGAACAAAATTTCATCATCTTTGATGATGAGCATGGATACGTCTTTAGGATGTCCTGATTGATTTGAATCACTTGAGGAGCCTCCCCAGACAGCAAGGTCCTTCTTTACAACATAGTCACTAGCAGGTCTTCTTTCTTTTATGTCGGAGATCGGGTCCCTTCTCCTGCCTTCATCTTCTCCAGGTCTTGGGTGGTCTCTTTTTTCGACTTTAGTCATAAAGAAATCTCTGATGAAGCGCCCTAGTTTGCCACACTTGTGACACAGATCATTTGCATTTGCTGTCGTAACGGAAACTCCACCTTTTCAGAAGCCTCCAAGTTTTCTCAGTATTTTCTGGAATGTCGTAGCTAGTGACGTAAGCATGTCTTCTTCTTCTTCTTCTTCATCAGATGTATATTCTGATGCCACCTTGAGGAAAGAGGTTTATCCTTTTCACTTCCTTCTTTGACATATTTTGATTTTTATTCATTTCATGTGTTTGAAGACTTCCAATTAGGGCACCCATTGTGAGTACTTTTAGGTCCTAGGCCTCAGTAATAACATCAACCTAGTTTGACCAAGTATTTGGAAAAACTCGAAGAATCTTCCTGACTTGTTTGCTTGGATGAACAAGTTCTCCCGATGATCGTAGCTCATTCATGATGGAAGCAAATCTTGTACTCATTTCATGGAATATCTCTCCCTGTTTCATAGTGATGTTCTCGTATGTGGTAGTTAGTATCTCTACCTTTGATTCTTTCACTTGCTTAGTGCCTCAGTGAGGCAATCCTAAATATCTCATTTGTTGATTCACATGCGGCAATACAGTTGTATTTCTTCAGCACCTATCCTACACAATCAACTTTTTGGCTTTGTAATTTTTTCGATCTTTTTTACGATCAACTTCATTATACTGTTGATAGTTTGAAATGACTTTAGTTATTTCACCTTCCTTCACTCTGTTGTACGTATAAGGGGACAATCTAACACAATGTCCCACAACTCATTGTCCTTAGCCGTGAAAAAGTTATGCATTCTCGTTTTCCACCAACTATAGAATTGGCCATTGAAACGAGATGATCTTGTAGTCGATTGTCCTTTTTCCAAGTTAAGTAGAGCAGCCATTCTTTCACGTAAAGCTCTCTTGCTGTTAACCAGATAGAGAGAACCTTCTTTGATACCAACGTTAATATGTATGCGTCCACTAACAGTCAATGGACCAATTCCCTTGACACGTTAAGAACAATAATGGAAGCATAAACACGAAGTAAAGCAACACAATCACTTTACGTGGAAACCCCTCACTCACTCACGGTGAAAATCACGACCTGTCCTCACATGTTTTTCAATCTGAACTTCATTTCTGTCAAATAAAGTAAAAATTCATATTACAATTGCTTGCAACCTAGGAATTTATCTTTAATCCCTTCCCCTCGATGTAGCAACCTTACTACAAAAAGAGCAACTAAACAATAACTATATACCCCACTAATCTACCAACACTAGATAACTTAGAATTCACCAAACAACACACGGTTGCCTACTAAACCACCTACTTCTACCTCTAGACGACTTAGAATTGACTAAACAGCAACAGCTGCCTCTTAATAGCATGGCGATACATTTATACAAAACTTTTATCCCGAACACACGCAATGGAACCGTAGACAGTCAAGTGAAATCCAATCCACAAAATAATTTGATCTATGGACAGCGTCGTTGTGGTAAGTTCGTAATGCCAGAGGAATCATTACCGCAAGGCATAGAGGGGGAGGTCATTTACATATATAAACTTTAACTGACCTAAGACTTTTGATTGAAAGAAACAAACTATCTAATTCCTCTATAGCTCAGGAATAAATTTACAATCTAAGCACCGAGTAAAAACCCAAGACAACAAAGAAACAAGCAGCTCTATTAGGTCCTTGTTACTGTTGAGAAGAATACTTCTCGAAAGCAATAAGATTGATCCTTCAAAGAATCATGTCCTTTCAGTTTATCAAATCATTAAAAACTGCAATTTGCTAACTCCAAATAAAAATAGGTATACTTCAATTCCTACCATTATTGCTTAGTCACTGTTCATACTAAAGGTTGCAATATTACATAAAGATACCAAAAAAAGACTTACATAGAACCGGTATTTTCCAACCCAAAACCATCACTTCACTTCTTTACCTTTAAATAAGAGAATACTTGATAAAGACTCACTTATACATAAAGGTTAAGCTTTGTAAGATCTTTACCTGAAAATATCAGGCCATACAGTAAATCTTTATTTTTTTATTGTTCTAAATACAAGAGATAACGAACACCTGTACATTAATTACATTCTATAAGCTAAAATCTTTGCCTATGAACTTGTGTCATCCCTCGCAGTTGTGAAAACGAAACCTGATCGAGCAACAGGAGTCCCCTCATCCACATCCGTCCTCATACCCCTCTTCGGTCCACCCAGCTCACGTGCTGCGCGCGTCTCCTCTACTATGTCACTTGGCATTGTTAACTTCTCCTTGATGGAACCTGTTAGATTCCCCATTGCACTATAGATATTCTTTTTTGCCGCGCTTCCCCTGTTCAACATACGAAAACAAAATGGTGACTTAGTAATATGATTTCAGCACAAATGATTAGAGCTGGAAGGGGTTCAACAAGTCCAGCTAAATACATTATTGTTGTGGCCCAAGCCATATACATAAAAATCAAAAACTAGATTTAACACCAAATGTCATTATATCGTTGCATAAACATTAAAATTAACCAGACATTAGAAAATAGTGTCACCTAGCCGCTGCTGTTTCTCTATCGGCCTCAGCTCTTTGTCGAGCCTCATCGTGGATTCCTTCCTCTTTGAGCTTAAGTTGTTGCATCATTTTCCTTGCATTGTCCTCTGTTTCTTCATATAGTTCCTGCACAGTAAACAGATTGTTTCAAGTCCTTTATTTCTTCATTATTGTTTAACGAGAACAAATCACGAAGCAAAAACAACTAAGATCTCACCTTTGGTCCCTCATTTTGTCCATGAATCTTCTGTGCTGCAACATCCTCACTTTCTCTTGTCGTGTCGGATATGTCATGAGCCTTCCTAGTAATCGTGTCTTTAACCGACTTAAATATACCTCCAATTACTCCAGCACTGCCCTGATCATGCCCTTGATTGAATGGCGGTTCTTCGTGCATCGTGCTACCTTTTTCACTCGTAGCCTTATTTACGTCATGAAGTTCATCCGCTGCTTTCTGTGCACCTGCTTCAGCTCTTCCTTTCTTAGTTTCTTGTCTCGAAGCCATGTTTTTCCACTCTGCACACTGAAAAACAATCACATTCAAATATCACCAAAATTTACACGAGATTTGCCAACAAAAAAAAATCATGTGTTTTATTAACAAGTTCATTCATGATGTGTTTGACATCTACAAAGCTCAAAAATGCAAAAGTTGCAAGTGCTTACCCACCCAAGATTTGAAGCTTGTGCATTTGAAATTTTACTTCTTTTCGTTATTGCTATCTCAATTAAATAATTTATTCCTATTAACACAAACACTAGCACCGCCCCTATGCTTACACCAAGGAGTCAATATGGGCAGCATACTCAACACCAACAATAATTGATTGTTTAATTATTGTTAAATATTTTTTTTTTTAAAGAAACAATTAGTAATAACAATATATTTTAACAGTTCGACACTAAAACTATAAAACTAAGGCATTGAATCTGATGTCTCATTAACTAATGTCAATAAATAGTGTGTATATTTATTGTCGTTAAAAATTATAATTATTTTTGTTCTAGTGATATCAACCCAATTTTAAAATGAGCTGAGTTAAAAAGATCAAAATTAAGTCAATTGATAAAATAGCTGAATACTGATGAGATAAATTTTTTATAATTCATTGCTTGTCATAATTAAAATAATGGTGAGATAAATTATTTTTAACTCCGAATAATTAATTTTGAATTAACTTATTTTCAATAAAATAAATAATTAATTCTGACATAACTTATTTTCAACTAAACAAATAATTAATTCTAAAATAACTTCTTTCTAAAGAAACGAAACAAAAAGTTATTAACCAACTCATGACTTTATGGAGTATTTTTGACTCACACCTAAATGATCATCGTAAGATAATAAAATGCTCGGTTTTCACAGAGAACCCAATTTTCTTTTTATTGTACATGCTTGTTCTATTTATTTTAAGGATATTTAAAATGGTCTAAAATTAATTCAACACAAGTTCAAGTCATCATTTCATCCTTTAATTTGAATTGACATGATTTGATTTCATGAAAAAACTAAAATACACAAGCAAGGAAAAGAACATCATACATACCTACAAAAAATTGATGAACTGAATTGCTTCCTATATTCGTCTTTATGGAAAAAAAATAATGGAAATGAGGATTTTGTTCACATTCATTTCGGTGATTCATTTTTCCACTTTTCCATATTCTCCACAGTTGTCCTATACGTGTCACCCATAGAGGGCATCAATTTATTTATTTATTTTTAATTAATTACAACTATCTTGATTTTCTTTTTAAAGAAAAAACAATGGGGAAAAGTTGAAAAATATTTCAATTGACAGAAATTAATGTTATACTACCAAATTTATGAAAGATTGCATACCCTGTAATATTTAGAGTATATTTGAAGGAATATAATAAACTATCATTTATAATGATTCAGTATTTATAATGTTCACTTGATTACATATATATTTTTGGAATATAAAAAAAATTCTAAAATTTATATTGTACAATAATTTTGATCAAAGTTACGTTTGATATGCATGAAGGTCTTTGATAAAATCGTGTCAAAATTTTTAAATATATTTTATAATAGATAAAATTATTATTTATTATTTTTCTGTTATTTCATATTTAAAATAGAAATTAATTATATTCTAGATTTTCGTCTTCTTCCCATGCTGGAGTTTTTTTCCACTGACTACATAATTGTTTGGCGATGTGTGTGTGTGTTTTTTTTCAAAAAGTGGCCGCTTTCTATTATTTGAAGTAGCTTGTAAATTTATTAGAATACTAGGTATTTGCAAATAATTTTTTACAAATGTCTATATATTAAAAATAATAAAAAATAGGTTTTTAAAAAAACATTAGTAATATTTCATGAATTGATTATTTGTCATTATCACATAACTCAAGAAACTCTAAATAATGAATTATTCATGAAATAATAAATCATTGATATTTTAATCAACATTAGAAGAAAAATAGAGAAGAAAATAAGAGTATATATATAAAGATAATTTGTAATGAAAAGAACATTTAAGTTGTATAGATTATTCTATTGTGATAAATGTCTTAGGAGAAAATCTTTAAAAAAAATTAACATATTCAAAAAAAAATTACGCTTGAACATGAAAGTAATTATAATTTTTGAACTTACATAATGAATTTCTTCAATTGATAAGTCAGAAATTTCATATCTATGTAAAAATAGATAGTGTTGTAATCATTTAAAATTTATTAAATATAAATTTATAAAATGATCCGGATTATATTGAATTCATAAATATATTAATCCAAATGAATATTGTGGATTGATATAATTGAGTTAAATATTTAAGACCAATAAATATGGATTTAATTAAGGGAAATTGTATATAATAGCAAACTAATAACCTAAAATAAATGGAGTAGCTAGGGTTTGATTTAATTGTGCTCCATAGCAAACGTTTACAAAATATTATCAGGCGCCACTCTCGTCCAATCCTCAATCGCCACTCTCGTCCAATCTCTCGCTCGCTTTCTCACTTTTAATACAAACACAAGTGTATATAAAAATTGTTTCTAATTGTATAAAGCAGAGAAAATTGTATAAATACATATATTTTTGTTCCCCTCTCTCACCCTCTTCCAGATCTCGCTCGCCAGTCTCTCAGACCTCGCTCACCACCCTCGCCTTTCTCACTTATACAAATAGAAGCGAAATGTATAAATTGTGTTTCTGTTTGTATAAAGCGTGAGAAAATTGTATACACACATGGAAGTACATATATTTTTATCCTATACACTTATAATTATACAATAAAAATACTCTCATGCCCAGTTTCTTTTGTCTTTCTCTCTTTCTCGTTTTATACAATTTTCAAATTGTATCTAATTTCTCTCTTTCTCGTTTTATACAATTCAATTCAATTGTATATTCCTTGTCAAGTCTCTTTTGTCTTTCTTTCTCATTTTATACAAATTCATATTGTATATAATCGTTTTATACACTTATAATAATACAATTCATTTTATACACTTCGTTTTTATACAGTTCTCTGCCCAAGTGTCTTTCTCTTTCTTGTTTTATACACTTCGTTTTATGCAATTTGCTTCAATTGTATATGTATAGCGAATTATATAATTTCTATGTTTGCTATGGCGCAATTATGCAAACTTTGCTATAGCATACAAATATGATTTTTTTATTTGCTATATGTGAAAGTTACCCTTTAATTAAAGTCTAAATTAATTGATTTGGGCTACATTGGATGAACCCAATTTGTTAACCCCAATCCCATCTCATTCTACAGCCCATCTTGACGCCACGTGTGCAGATGATGTGGCATGCCAAGTCAAATAAGAAAACCATAACAAGCCCGCTCCATAAAGACCAAATTCCATGTCACTTAAATCTAATTGGTTGAACGGAATCCTATTCCAATCGCAACTCCTCTATTCTAATACTATAAATAGGGGTCCTCATAATTCAGAAAAGAGACAGAAAATTCTAAACAAGAAGCTAGAGAAACTCTGTGGTACAAACGCCATTTAATTCTCTACAAAGCTACAAGTTTAAGAATTCAAGCATTCAAGTTCAAGAACGATCAAGATCAAGACCACCGAATTCAAGAACAAGCTCGAAGCCCTTGAATTCAAATAAAAGTCAAGATCAAGATAAAGTTCAAGTTCAAGTTCATCATAGATTCAAGAACAAGCTTTAAAACCCTTGAATTTATATTTGAAAAGGCGAATTCAGAGGAATTATAGAGATTGTAACACTTGAATTTGAAATAATAAAATTGATTGTTGCAATAATTTCCATTCTTGATTATTATTTTCTCGACGCGAATTTTATTGTCTACAAATTCTAGCACGCCCAGTGGTACAATCTCTACCTCTCATCTCAACTTTTCAAACGTCAAAGAATATCGAGATGACTTCCATGAACAACAACTCTCGATCAACCACCTCTAAGGTCACTAGCTCCAAGTTATCTACTGAAGTTGAAGACATGCTTGGTGTTACCTTTGGATGTTTTGGAGCTGTTACGAGAAGCAAGGCTGCTACACTAGGACAACAAACGCTTCAAGTGTCGCCTGCATCAACTCCTGTTTTGGGGTCTTCGATTCCAAAAAGGAGCAAGTTCCTCCACAAATGCTTTAGAAGGAGGAAGTAGTGTTGCTGAAAAGATCACTTGAGCAATCTGGTTCCAAGAACTCTACCACAAGGGAGAACTGTGATTCAACTTATGAATCATCTCCACGTATATCGCATAACGTGAGTCCACTGAAAATTAAATTATGCGACAATCCATGTTACTCTCCTGCATCTCCGATGATCATGCAAAAGATGGTGTCTCTGCTTCCTCTCTTGGGGAACAACTCGCAAATCTGACGAAGTTGGTTAAAGGATTGACGAAGCATGTACAACACCAAGAATCTCGAATTGACAAGTTGATGGACAGGATAGAAGGACTTTTAGATGGAGATGCGAGCCATGCACCTGGAAAGGGCATTGAAGTTCAAGAAAACGAAGATCCTGCTAAGACAGCCCTGTTTGTTAAAAAGATGCCAGTTTCTTCTGATGGAATGATCCCACTCGATCGCTTGAAGGAGTTTATTGAAGGCACTATCAAAGATAAGTATGAAGTCTCCACCAAGTCTTCTCATATGTATGCTAAGCCATACACTGCTAGGATTGATAACTTTAAAATGTCTGCTGGTTATCAACCTCCCAAATTTCAACAATTTGAGGGAAAAGGAAATTTGAAACAACATGTCGCGCACTTCGTGGAGACATGTAATAATGCCGGAACATATGGAGACTATCTTGTCAAACAGTTTTTCCGCTTTCTAAAAGGGAATGCCTTTTATTGGTACACGGATCTCGAACCTAACTTTATTGATAGTTGGGAGCAACTAGAACATGAGTTTCTCAATTGCTTCTATAGCACAAGGCGCACGGTGAGCATGGTAGAACTCACGAATACTCGCCAAAGAAAGGATGAACCGGTCAAAGATTTCATAAATCAATGGAGGAACGCGAGCCTAAATTGCAATGACAGGCTTAGTGAAGCTTCTGCAATCGAAATGTGTATTCAAGGAATGCACTGTGAGCTTCTTTACATCTTGCAAGGAATAAAACCAAAATCTTTCAAGGATTTTGCTACTCGCGCTCATGATATGGAGTTGAGCATGTCATCTGCCGGAAAAGATATGACTATTGTCCATGATCCTCGCAAAGGAAGGGACAAGCAGGATCCCAAGAGATGGAGCAAGTTTCTGCCCAGAAATGACAACAAAGAATCCATGAGTGTAAATGTGTCACCCGCAAAGTTCACCACGAATGAGGGCGTAAAACAAAATGTGAGAACGACTTTCCAAGCACGTTCAAATCAAAAGTCGACGCTAAGGGAGATGCAAGGAAAAAAGTATCCCTTCTTGGATTCTAACGTTTCTGAAATTTTTGATGAATTGCTTGAGTTAAAGCTCATTGACTTGCCACAGATGAAGCGACCCGATGAAGCTGGAAAAACTGATGACCTAATTATTGCAAGTATCACAGACTTGTGAGTCATCCTCTTGAAAAATATTGTCTTTAAGGATAGAGTGATGCGATTGGCTAACGAAAATAAAATTATCCTTGATGATGAGAAGGCTAGTTCTAACCAGATCTCTATCACGTTTGGGTCACTAGATCCGGTCCAAATATATATCTCTGAAAAGCATGAAGAAGAGCCAGTAGACTAGGACGTTGCATGGATGGTGATGAGGGTTGGATTCTTGTAACTAGGCGAAGACGCAACAAGTCAAGCTTACGAAAAGAATTATCCGAGCAACCGGTTAGAGGATAAATGGTGAAGAAATTAGAGAAGCAAAAATCAATCAAGCGCCCCAAAAGGGCAAAGGTTGAAGTGCATCACTACCAAAAACCTCGACGTCTTGTGACTCTAGAGGAAGTCTTGCCAAGTTCGTTTGACAGAAAGTCTACTCAAGGCAATGTCGAGGCATCATGTTTCAATGCGGATAAAGAACAAACAATGAAAGTGCCTCCTATTGTAAAAAAAGGAACAACGAGTGAATCCTCACCAAAAGTGTCTCCTAGGGAAGAAGAAAAAGAAACAAGGGAAATCTCAAATGATGTCTCTTTCATCTTCTGAAAAATATATTGAACTTTCTTTCCAAGAAGAACATGTCTGTGATACTAAAATCACATTTACAGATAAAAATCTTCTATTTGGAGAAACACCACACAATCGTCCTTTGTATATGGTGGGTCATGTGCTAGAGAAGAAGATAAATAGAATCTTAATAGATGAAGGATCTGGAGTCAACATTTTGCCTATCCACATATTGAAGGAACATGGCATCACGACTGGGGAACTTAGTGAAAGTCGTCTGTTGATACAAGGATTTAATCAAGGCGGGTAGAGGTCCATAGGCTCTATTATATTAGAGATCCACATGGAAGATTTGCGATCAAGCGCATGGATACATATGTTTGAAATATCTTGAAGGTGGAATTGAAAGAAAGATAGTTGCAGATGATAATCCTTTCACTGAAGTGGAGACACACTCTGCGGATGCGAAATTCTATTTGAGAAGTTATGTAGTTAAAAGGGTCAAATCCAATGACGTCAAATCAATAAAGATTGATAAGATCATAATCAAAAGAATTGATGCGGATATCGAAAAGGTGAAAATTGACACTAAAGACTCTTGTCCCATTCTTAATGAAAGGGAAGATCGTGTCTTCAAAGAAGAAACTGACTTCTAGTCTTTGCTATGTTCCAAAAGCGAAGAAAGAACAAGATCAATCATCTAACCTTAAAGAAAATGCATTGAGAGGGCTAACTTTTCCTATCAGACGGATTGATGCAATAAACTTGTCTTCAAAATTGCCAGAAAAGTCAGTCGCTCAAGATCAAGTGCTAGATATGGCTCTCCCTACAAAACGCACAAGAGAAGGTTTTGATCTCAATGCCTACAAGTTATTTGTGAAGGCAGGATACAACCCTAGTGACCCATCAGCACTAGGGAAACTCCCATCAGAAGATAAAACTAGGAAAGCGCGTGAAGGCCTAGGTTATAGCCAATCGCCGCCAATTCGCATTTCCAGAAGAAGGGCCAGTAATAATCATATAACTTTTGAAGATGATGTCACTGCTCCCAATAAAAGGCCTTCCGTCTTTGATCGACTTGGTGAAGCAACAACAAGAATTTCTGTGTTTGAGAGGTTAGGTCCTCTGAAGAATAATAACAAGAACCTGAGAAGTTATTTAAAAGTTACAACGCCTACTTCACATTTGATTTGAAAGGATTTCAGAAGTTTGATTCCTTCTAGGATGAGGCGACGAGTGGAACTTGTGGTTTCCTGTAAAGAGGAACTCAAGGCAAAGGTTCATACTGTGGTTTACACCAAAGAGCGCGAGGAAGATGAAGAAAGTATAGGTTCCTCAAATCATGTTACAATCCAAAATGAGTACAATTCTTTGCCTCAAAAGAAGATTGAGGAAGAGGTAGAAGATATTGTCTCGTGTTGTCATATATCGGTCAATGACAATGATTTTTTGGAAGCATAAGATGCTAAAGATGCTTCACCAACACTTGAAAAAGGAGTAAAGATCACAATAGATCCTTTGAAGGAAGTTAACCTTGGCACTGATGAAGACCCAAAGCCAACTTACTTGAGTGCGTTTCTAGAAATTGATGAAGAAGTCGCTTACATGAGTATACTCAAAGAATATAGAGATGTCTTCGCTTGGAGTTATAAAGAAATGCCTGGATTGAATCCTAGAGTAGCGGTCCATCAGTTGGCAGTCAAAAATGGTTCTCGTCCTGTTAAACAAGGTCAAAGACATTTTAGACCAGACTTGATTCCGTTGATAGAAAATGAAGTTAACAAACTCATTAAGGCAGGCTTTATTCGTGAGGTCAAATATCCTACATGGATTTCAAGTATTGTTTGTGTGAGAAAGAAGAATGGTCAAATTCGAGTTTGCATTGACTTTAGAGATCTAAATAATGCATGCCCTAGAGATGAGTTTCCTCTTCCCATTCTAGAGTTGATGATTGATGCCACCACTGGTTATGAGTTAATGTCTTTCATGGATGGTTCTTCTGGATATAATCAAATCCGCATGTCACAAAAAGATAAAGAACTCACTGCATTTCGCACGCCAAAAGGTATTTATTGTTACAAAGTGATGTCATTTGGTTTAAAGAATGTTGGCACCACATATCAAAGGGCTATGCAAAATATCTTTGATGACTTGCTCCATAAAAATGTTGAATGTTATGTTGATGATTTGGTAGTAAAGTCGAGGAAGAGGGGTGATCATTTGAAAGACTTAAGGGTGGTGTTTGAGTTACTCCGAAGATATCAACTAAGGATGAATCCATTGAAATGTGCCCTCGGAGTTACTTCCAGCGAGTTCCTTCGCTTTATTGTGAGACATCGAGGAATTGAAATTGATCAACCAAAGTCGATGCAATATCAAAGATGCCTGAACCTCGAGATATTCATGAGTTAAAAAGTCTCCAAGGAAAGTTAGCCTACTTGAGAAGGTTTATCTCAAATCTAGCGGGGAGATGTCAATCATTCAGTCATCTCATGAAGAAAGGTGCTCCTTTTAATTGGGACCAAACATGTAGTGAAGCCTTTAAAAGTATCAATCATATCTAGCGAAACCTCCGGTTTTGGCAGCCCCTATACCTGGAAAACCATTGATACTCTACATTGCAGCAAGGTCTGTAGGAGCCCTGTTAGCTCAAGAGAATAGTGAAGGCAAAGAAAATGCTCTTTATTACTTAAGTAGAACGATGACGCCAAATGAGCTAAATTATTCACCAATTGAAAAGTTATGCTTGGCACTGGTCTTCTCACTTCAAAAGATGAAGCATTATTTTCAAACTCATGTTGTCCGCCTTATTTCTAGAGCAAATTCCATCAAGTTTGTTATGTCAAAATCTGTCCTTTGTGACCGACTAGCAAGATGGTACCTCCAATTCCAACAATTTGAGATTGTGTACATCCCTCAAAAATCCGTGAAGGGACAAGCACTAGCGGATTTCTTAGCAGACCATCCTATACCAAATGATTGGGAGTTAACTGATGAGTTTCCTGATGAAGATGCGATGTTAATTGAAGTTCAGCCTCCTTGGAAAATGTACTTTGACGGGGGTGCACATCGCGGCGGAGCTGGTGTTGGCGTGGTGTTCATCACTTCACAAGAAGCGATTCTACCAGTCTCTTTTACTCTAAAACAATGTTGCTCCAATAATGTCGCTGAATATCAAGCACTGATACTTGGACTTGAAATGGACGTTGACATGAAACAATTACATTTACAGGTCTTTGGTGACTCTCAATTGGTGATTAATCAACTCTTGGGAAGTTATGAGGTAAAAATACCTGAATTGCGCCCTTATCATGATTATGCTCAAAAGTTGATAAGATGGCTTAGAGATGTAACCCTTCAACATGTGCGTAGAACAGAGAATAAGAAAGTTGATGCATTTGCTACTCTTGCTTCGACGCTAACCCTTCCTTATCAAATGCAAGTAACTGTCTATAAAAAATGGATAGTACCAGCGTCAAATGAGGAAGAATATATTGAAAATGAGCTTGATCATATCATCGCCATCCTTGAAGCCGCGAAGAAAGATTGGAGACAAACCATCATTGACTACCTATGTTATGGGATACTTCCAGAAAATCCAAGAAAAAGAACTGACATATGTCGTCGTGCACCTCGTTCCTTTACTAAAAGGACACATTATATAGGAGATCATTTGAGGGTATGTTATTACGATGTTTGGGAGAGGAAAAAGCGATTGAAGCTCTACAAGAAGCACACTCAGGATTATCTGGATCACATCAATCTGGAGCAAAACTTCACTTTCACATAAAGAAGATGGGGTACTACTGGACAATCATGGTGAAAGATTGCTTATATTACGCGAGGAGGTGCGATGCTTGTCAATTTCATGCGAATTTCATTCATCAGCCACCCGAAGTATTGCACCCAACCATCACATCTTGTCCATTTGACGCTTGGGGACTGGATATTGTAGGACCATTACCAAAGTCTTCTGGTGGACACTTGTACATCTTGGCTGCAACTGATTACTTTTCAAAATGGGCTGAAGCTGTCGCTCTTAAAGAGGTGAAGAAAGAGAATGTTGTAAATTTTATCCGAGTAAATATTATATATTGCTTTGGCATCCCTCGCTATATAATAACAGACAATGGCAAACCATTTGATAACAAGTTAATGAACAAGATTTGTGATCTTTTTGACTTTAAGCAGCGTAAATCTTCTATGTACCATGTTGCCGCTAATTGTCTTGCTGAAGCATTCAATAAGACCTTATGCAACCTGCTCAAGAAAGTTGTCTCCAAATCCAAGCGGGATTTGCATGAAAGAATGGAAGAAGCTTTGTGGGAATATAGGACAACATATCGCACACCAACTCAAGCAACACCATATTCACTTGCTTTTGGAGTTGAAACATTCCTGCCACTCGAGCGTCAAATACCCTCCTTAAGACTTGCTAAGGACTCAATGAGGAAGAAAATGCTCGATTGCATCTTGCTGAGTTAGAAGCACTTGATGAAAAGAGGTTAGAAGCCCAAAAAAACCTTGAATGTTATCAACCTCGTCTATCTCGTGCTTTTAAGGTTTGCTTGAGGTACTTTCAAGTTGGAGATCAAGTTCTCGCGGTAAGAAGACCCATCATTACTTCGCACAAGTCTGAGGGAAAATTTACCTCAAAGGTGGATGGACCATATGTTGTACAAGAAGCATATTCAAATGGTGCTTACAAGCTTGTTGATGTTGATGGCTTAAGGATCGGTCCTATTAATGCCAAATTCCTAAAGAGATACTATCCTTGAAGTAAGATGATGCTCCTTAAGATACGAGCCTAAACTGCATGTCACTCCTGACCCACAAGAGTATAAACTGTGTACGGCACAACCACAAAAAAATCACTCAAATCCCCAGAACTACGTTGTGACTTGATCCTCTTCACCGAGTTACGTAGGCGCTTATAACCATATCCTAATTTCAGTTGCATGAGTGTCAAAAAAAAGTTCCCACTTGATCAATTGCATGAAAGTCAAAGAGATATATATTTTATTTTATCTTTTGTCTCATCAAACTTTAGACTTGCACGAAGTATTGATGGATCAATGGAGGGGGCAAACCTTTATAAAATATAAGTCTCTTATTAGTACAGTTTAAGTCTTTAAATTAGATCAAGTATGCAAAGTGAAGTCTTTATATTTTTCGAGTTTATTATTTGAAGTTCCCAAACCCTCCAACTATACAAGTTGAAGTATTCAAATCTTTTAAGTATAAAGGTAAGACTTCAAGTATGTAAGTAGAAGTCTTCAAATGCGCATGTAATTGAATTTCATGCCTTAAGGTGGGTAATATTTTTCCCTTTGCGCCTTAAGCTAGAGTTTCCATGAGTGTATACTTAAAAGTATCTTTAAATTTTCATGTCTTAAGGTGGACAAGATTTGTTCCTTTGCACCTTAAGTTGGCCATTTGACTGGTGTATATTTAAAAGGATCTTTAAATTTCCATTCTTTAAGGTAGACAATATTTGTCCCTTTGCACCTTAAGCTAGATTTTCCACGAGTGTATACTTAAAAGGATCTTTAAATTTTTATGCCTTAAAGTGGAAAAGATTTGTCCTTTTGCACCTTAAGTTGGTCTTTTGACTGGTGTATATTTAAAAGGATCTTTAAATTTTCATGCCTTAAGGTGGACAATATTAGTCCCTTTGCACCTTAAGCTAGCTTTGTTGCGATTTTATCATTCAACGAATCTTTAAATTTCGATGTCTTAAGGTGGGCAAACTTGTCCCTTTGCACCTTAAGCTAGAGTTTCCACAGATTTATCTTTGAAGGATCTTTAAATTCTCATGTTTTAAGGTGGATAATATTTGTCCCTTTGCACATTAAACTGGTCTTTTCATGGATTTATCCTGCCTCAAGTTGGTTAAGTATTAGAGACCTTGTAACACCTTGAGTTTATTTTCAAGGCGGGAGCGTTACACGGTATTCTAGTAAAGCTTCAAGTTGATTAAGCATTCGAGACCTTATAACACCTTGAGTTTATTTTCAAGGCGGAGCGTCATATGGTATTCTAGTAAAGCTTCAAGTTGGTTAAGCATTCCAGACCTTGTAACACCTTGAGTTTATTTTCAAGGCGGGAGCGTTATACGGTATTCTAGTAAAGCTTCAAGTCGGTTAAGCATTCCGGACCTTGTAACAGCTTGAGTTTATTTTCAAGGCGGAAGCGTTACACGGTATTGTAGTAAAGCTTCAAGTTTGTTAAGCATTCGAGATCTTGTAACACCTTGAGTTTATTTTCAAGGCGGGAGCCTTAAACGGTATTCTAGTAAAGCTTCAAGTTGGTTAAGCATTCGGGACCTTGTAACAGCTTGAGTTCATTTTCAAGGTGGGAGCGTTACACGGTATTCTAGTAAAGCTTCAAGTTGGTTAAGCATTTGGGACCTTGTAACACCTTGAGTTTATTTTCAAGGCGGGAGCGTTTCACGGTATTCTAATAAAGCTTCATGGTTAAAAACATGGGACCTTGTTACACCTTGAGTTTGTTTTCAAGGCGGGAGCGTTACACGACATTCTAGTAAAGTTTCAAATTTGTTAAGCATCCATGGCCATGGAACACCTTGAGAGTATTATTTATTTAATTTTTTAACGCATGGACGTTAAACACATTTTTATGTGATAAATCTTTCCATTATGTAGCCTCCGTAAAATATAAAATTTCTTTTGTTGATCTAATAAAAAAAAGAAGAAGGAGGAAAATACAAGTGAAGGAGAGATTGTTACCCGTCAAGATGTTTGAGACCCGGAAGATATTAAATCATGAATCTCGGATGTGTTGTAGACCTTTATGTCTAGATTCAGAATCATCAAGCGGATTGTGATTTCGTTGTTCCTACGTCAAGACACGAGATCTTTAGTAAGTCACACAAATCTGAAATTTTTTTAGCATGGCAGAATCTAGAGCTAACTTCAAAAAATCATCTAGAAAGATTCTGAAGGTATTAAATTTTGAATTTTGGATATGTTAGAGATTGAAAAGTCTAGCTTCTGCAAAATCAAACGGTTCAGGATTTTGATTTTTTTCTACAATGAGATATGAATTTTCTACGACGGACATGTCAGGCTGTAAAAAAAAGTGACGAATTTTTAGCCTGACAGAATCTAGAGTTAACTTTAAAAAATCATCTAGAAAGATTCTGAAAGTATTAAATTATAAATTTTGGATATGTTAGATATCGAAAAGTCTAGTTTATGAAAAATCAAACGGTTCATGATTTTAATTTTTCTACAATGAGATATGAATTTTCTACGACATACATGTCAAACTGTAAAAAAGTGACGAAAATAAATAAAAAAGGAGAAAAATTACCTTGAGTATGCCCTTTTCTTCGTAGGCTCACAATCTGTAATTGAAGATTAAATTATGGAGACAATGTATCTATTTATAGATGTCATGTGTTGGGATAAAATCCTTCTCCCAGTTTAATTACAATTTCTTTTTGCCTTGGGCAATAAAACATATATATGAATATAAAATTGAGTAAGATTACAATTCCTAGTTGAATTATAATTTCTTTTTGGTTTGGGCAATAAACCATATATAGGAATATGAAATTGAGTAGGATTACAATTCCTAGTTCAATTATGGCCTGGTGGCAGGCGTTAAGGATACCCGGTGCTAGGGTATTGATGCAAGGATGACAGCTTTTTCGTAGACGTTCACTTGCATCACATACACAAGTGATCTCTGAACCGTGCAATAAGGTCACCCATAATATCATCATAAGTGAATAAGTGAGTGAGATTGGATTCTAGGCTCGATGAGATGTTAGGTATGCCCGTTGCGTAGAGAAAGACGAAGAAAGATTCTTTCATGTGAAGGTGAGAGATGTATCTAAAAGGGAAGGAATGTATCATTGAAGGAATAGGACATTCGAATACATAGCCGAGGAATGTATCGGAGAGGGATAAAGATGTATCAGCGAGAGAACAGTAATATTTCTGATAGGAATTTTTGATTTTTTGAAAATATTCAAAAATACAATAAAGAAATAAATGAGACTCAACATCTATTATATACTATGTAATTTTCCGTCTCCAACAAATTTCTGCCACCTATCATTCTCATTCCCACCCCCCTCACCTTCCAATTATCCTTCAATCATAACACCAACTCCCTCTCTCCTTCATTCCAAAATTATCACTAACATTAATGGCTTCCACTTCAATATCTACAATTTTTTTCTTAATTTGTGTTGTTATTAATTTTTTTTCTTTATCACTAGCCTTACACATATCACCATCTTCTTCAATTCAGTTGCCCATGCATTGTTACCAAATCCACCTGCTCTGTCTCCTGATATAAGTCCTCTTTTTCCTTCACCAGGTGGCTCTGAGCTTGCTCCTACTGATTCTTCATTACCCTTAATTTCTTCTACCCCTAGCCCTCCTAATCCTGATGCTATGATTGCTCCTGGACCTCTTTATATGCCGTTTTCGCCTACGCAGTCTCTACCGGTGTCCTCTGCTGTTTCTCTGTTTTCATCTTTATGTACAATGGTGGTGTTGAGTTTGATATCTACCTGGTTTACGCAGCTCCTTCGTGTGTGAAGGTTCAATGCTGTTTGGTTGTGAGGTACTTTTGATGAAGTTTCACACTGATTTGTTTACTATGTTATGATTTATTTATGTACTATACTTTTGGTAGTGTATAATTTGTTTGCTGTATTACATTTTCATTGTCAAATAACAAGGAAATAAGCACAGTTTTTGTTTAGTTTTATCATCTCAAGATCTGTATTTTGGTTCTTTTTTTGAATGAGTATAATGTAATTAAGTATATGAAGTGGGAGAGCCACATGTACTCGAGGAGTGTTAACTGATCAGAAAATTATATTGTGTAGATAGGTAAGAAGTGTTTTTTTCTTTTTGTTGTGTTGAATGAATTGTAGTGTTGTTGAATTCTCTTGATTTCTAAGTATATTTACTTGTTTATATTTGGACACCTCTGGTTTAAATTCCTAGTTCTGTCACTACGAATATGAAGGGGTAATAACCCGGGTAAAAATGGTGGGAGGAGGCTTGAAACACTTCTCTATGGAGATGGGATTACACGAGGGGTCAACACTTAGCCCGTTTCTATGTGCCTTGGTGATGGATGTATTTATGCGAGACATTTAAAATGAGGTGTTGTGGATGACATAGAACTGATTGATGAGACGTGTAGTGAAGCTAATGCTAAGTTAGATCATAAATGCATAGACATGAACTTTGTAGGCTGAAGGGTTCTGGTTGACATAGATCAAAATATAATATGTGGAGTGAAAATTCAGTGATTGGAGCATGAGGTAGGCGTGGATGTGAAGCTTGACATACAAAATTATCCTTAAGAAATATGGATTCAAGTATCTTGGGTCTATAATTTAGAAGAGTGAGGACATCGATGATGATATCACACACCATATTGATACAACATGGATGAAATGGAGGCTCGCCTCTTGAGTTTTGTGTGATAAGAAGGTACCGTCAAAGCTCAAAGATAAAATCTATAATGTGGTGGTTCGACCGCTATTGTTGTATGAGACTGAATCTTGATTAGTCTTAAAGATGCATGTTGTAGAGATGAGAACGTTGAGATCGAGGTGAGGTCATACTAGGAGTCATAAGACTATAAATGAGGATAATCAAAATAAGGTAAGAGTGATATCTGTTGTGGACAAAATGAGGGAAGCGGGATATGATTTGGACATGTGAAAAGGAGATGCATAAACACACAAATAAGGAGGTGTGAGAGATTAGTTATGAGGTACGATAAGAGGCATAAGTAGGTCGAAGAAGTCCTAGAGAGGTGATACATGTAAAACTACTAAAAGTTATTTATATGAACTATGTATACCAAAAGTCATAGTCAAATTTTAATAATGGGCAGATTAAGAACTTTTTGTTGAAAAAGTTGTTACCAAATTTAATGGAGAGATTCATACTGTCTTGAAGTGACTAATTTTGATTAAGTTTGCCGATTTAAACTTCCAATTTATATGGGATTTCTTACCAAAGGTTATCAGAACAGGAAAGCAAACAGAAGCATAGTGAACTTATGAGAAATAATAACTGAAATTTCCTATTGGGTTGGGGGTTATCGAATCTTCACAATTCACATGAGTTGCTTCTCCTCTGCATTTTTTTGCTTTGATCTGCTAAGAGTTTGGTTTCCATATTGTGCTTTCTTCTATTTTTTATATGATTATATATGAATTATTTGTGTATATTGTTGCTAAGTGAATGGTTTGTCAATTATAAATAAACACTTCTGAGCCCTAGGAGACCCAACATTTCATTTGTGGAAAAATATCATATCATTATAACAACATTTGCTTAGAAATAGGTATAAAAAAATTGTTAAGTTCATTACATGTCAAGTATTTATTCCGGAAGTCATTACATGTTGTGTTATTCTTCCAAGACATAACATGCTCTTTTACAAAGCTTTGATAATTCTACAGTCATATATATAATTTTATGTTGCTGCCAGAGACATTTTGTTCTTACCACAGTAGTTGTAAAATGTTGTTGCCTGTTTAAATTTAGCAAAATCAAAACGAATTACTTCTGCTCACAAGCTAATTCTAACAAAAAAAGGACAACTTGTGAAATGATTCTGAGTCATTGGGATGAATCATTAGCTGCAACTCTATGTTCTCCTCTAATATAATCAATATTTCCTTAAAATATACCATCTAAAATATACATGTAGAGGACAGTTCATGTTGTATGCGCCAAGATTCAACTATGGAGACAAGCAATCATTTATTTGTTGAATGTGAATATGCTACAAAAGTAAGAGATACAGTAACTCAATGGATAAAAGTCTGTCTACCTACAAGAGGTTTCAAGGAAACAGTAGAAATGATCAAGATAAAACATTGGAAGAGTTTGAAGAAGCAAGTGATAGCAGCTGTGTGGGGAGGAAGGCAAGGAATTGGAAACACTTCAAACGAGTGCATACGCAATATACAGAGATAGTGAACACAATTAATAGAGAAATGGGTGAAACAATATTAATGTTCAATAATACAAAAAAACCAAGTAGGTCTAGTCATTTTTTGGCAAAATTATGTAATTACATGTCTTTACTTTTCCTCAATATGTTGAGGTTTGGATGATTATAAGTCTCTTTTATGTTTTTTATGTTAATAATATTCACATTGGTTGCCAAAATACTTGAAGTTTTCTTTCAACCATCAGATGAAATCATCTTGGTCACCATTTTGTAGTTGCAGCTTCGAAATGTGTCTTCTGAATATCTATAGATATAGTTTGACCCTTTATCTCACCTACTCTTACTAGAGCTTTTTTCCTCATTTTGTAGTTTAAGCTTTCGAAGTTACAAATCTACCAGTTAATTTAACTACAGCAGAACATCAATTAAGTAGTACTGGCGCCCTTACAATCAGCACTTCTTTGTTATCTCCTCAAGAAGGTTAGCTAACCATATTGTTACCTTCCTTTCCTTCAATCTGTCTTCTGAATATTTATAGCTATAGTTAGCTGCTTCAGCTCAACTACTCTTACTAAAGTTATTTTCCTCATTTTGTAGTTGAAGCTTCTGAAGCTATAAACCTACCAGTTACTTCAACAGGAGGAGAAAGTATAGTTAATTGCTTATCTACCTTTGAAGTAGGTCAGTTCAGAAATATTACTTAAACTATTTTGACTATATTGATTTTTAATAATTGGCTAACTGTGTCTAAATATTTTTATTCCTGAATCTAGGATCAACGTCGGGTGCATCTCATGCTGCAAGCAGATCAAGTTCAAGACGTACTTCAAATAGAGGTATGCTTCTCTCTACCATAGTACTAAAAAAAACACTATATGCCTTTATGTAACAAATAATTGCTTTTTACCATGCACATGTAGAAATAAGTTAGAAGTAAATCTACAAAATGATAATTTATTGCTAAAAGATTACTTACTTTTAAAGAAAATTCCAAATTGCAAATTTTGTGCAGCAAAAAGATTTCAATACGAATCACCAGGTTTTTGTTGTAATAATGGATCAATTAGGCTAACTTCTCATAACATGCCTATTGAGTTGCGAAATTTGTTCTTAGGTGACTCCAAAGAATCCCAACATTTTCGCACTTACAGTAGAGCCTACAATAATATGTTTGCATTCACTTCACTTGGAGTACATTATGATAGAGAATTAGCAAGGAGAAA
>NC_028647.1:44333523-44361120 GCF_001406875.1 Solanum pennellii
TGATAATTCTTGGATTGTTCCGTACAATCCGTATTTACTGAAGAAATTTGGTTGTCATATGAATGTTGAAATATGTTCTGACATTAAGGCTGTCAAATACATTTACAAATATATTTGCAAAGGACATGATAAAATTGCATTTTCTGTAAATAATAATGATACTAACATAGAAATAGATGAAATCAAAGAATACCAATCTGCTAGATGGGTTTCTCCACCGGAGGCTGCATGGCGTCTGCTTGCTTTTGCGATAAGTGAAATGACTCCAAGTGTTTGCCAGTTGCAATTGCATCTTGATGGACAACAATTTGTTTCTTTCAAAAATAACCAAACTGTGGATCAAATAATAAACAATCCAATGATTAAAAAAACGATGTTAACAAAATTCTTTCTTATGAACAAAATCAATAACGATGCTATAAATCTGAATTTACTGTATAAAGAGTTTCCCAACACTTTGTATGGTCATCATCATACAAAATGTGGTCACGTCGAAAATAACGACTTACTATCGGGCGTATTGTCACATGTCATCCAACCGAAGGAGAAAGATATTATCTTAGGTTGCTTCTAATGAATGTAAGAGGACCAACATCATACGAAGATCTTCGTACAATGAATGAAAGATGCTACACTACATTTAGGGAAGCTGCAGAAAAAAGAGGCTTATTACTTTCTGATAACAACTTAATTGATTGTATGTCTGAAGCAGTAAGCTATCAAATGCCTTATAGTTTAAGAAGACTATTTGCAACATTATTAGTTTATTGTAATCCTGGTAACCCAATAGATCTTTGGAAAAAATATGAAGACTCTATGTCAGAGGATTTTAAAACAATTCCAAATGTTACAAAAAATGATATTCAACTGTTAGTTTTAAATCATATCAATGAAGTTCTACTTTCAATGGGACATAACATAAATGAATTCAAAGATATATTTGGAAATGTTAGCTCTTATAGAACAACTAATGAGGCAAAAGAAATATATTTAGAAAGAAATATAATAGTATCTGAAGAAGATATACTTCTACAAAGCAAATTAAATATTGAACAAAAAAGAACATATAACATAATTCTTTAAAGAGTATATTCTAATAAATCAGGAGCTTTTTTCATTGATGGTCCTGGGGGAACTGGAAAAACATTTCTATATCGAGCTTTAATACTTCGGGGAGGACGAACAACTCATTCACGTTTCAAAATTCCTGTTGACATCAATGACAATTTCACTTGCAATATTAGTAAACAAAGTTCGTTAGTGATTCTAATTCGAGATTCAAAACTAATTGTTTGGGATGAAGTCTCAATGGCAAAAAAAACATGATTGAAGCTCTTGATACACTTCTAAAAGATCTTATGAATACAAAGCACTGTTTGGTGGAAAAGTAGTAGTTTTGGGGGGAGACTTTAGACAAACACTTCCAGTTGTTCGTAGTGAAAAAAAAAAAGACTTTATAAATCAAAGTTTATTATACTCCCATATTTGGAATCATCTTGAAAATTTGTGCTTATCTGAAAACATGCGCGCGAAAAAAGATCCAGCATTTTGTGCATATTTAATGAGAATTGGAAATGGACAAGAAAAAACTAACAATTGCAACAAAATTGAAATTCCCAATAATTTTATCATTCCCTTTACAGATGAAATAGAATCTTTAAATATTTTATTTAATGTTACTTATCCTAATTTGCGTACATTCTATTGTAATCCATCTTTTATGACTTCCCGTATTATTTTGACAACAAAAAATGATTTTGTTGATGAAATAAATGACATGCTTATACATCGATTTCCCGATGATGCTACAGTATATACAACTATTGATGAAACTATAGAACCAAATGATCAATGCCAATTTGAAGATTTCTTGCATACCTTACATCCTGCTAACTTACCACCTTATAGATTAACTTTGAAAAAAAATTGTCCAGTTATATTATTAAGAAACTTAAATCCTACTGAAGGTTTATGCAATGGTACACGATTGATATGTCATGATTTTAAGTCAAATGTTATTAGTGCTACTATTTGCAGTGGTGATTTTAAAAATAAACATGTCTTTATTCCAAAGATACCATTACTAGCATCACAAGATGAGAAACTTCCAATTCCCTTCAAAAGAATACAATTTCCAATAAGATTATGTTTTGCTATGACTATAAACAAAGCTCAAGTTCAAACATTAGATTTTGTTGGAATATATTTGCGTGAACCAGTTTTTTCACATGGACAACTTTATGTTGCTTTATCTCGAGCAAAATGTTCAGACAATGTAAAAATATTAATACGTCCACCAACTGCACAGGACACGGATGGTCATTCTACATATAATGTAGTTTATGACGAAATCATTCGAAAAGCATTGTCATGATACTTTTAAAAGTAATAAGTGTAACAAGTAAGCATCCTTATGCTAGATGTTGTGAAATTTTGGATTCCTTTACTTCATTATTTAATAAAGCTAACTAGAAGTTACATTGCAATCATATCAGTTCAACATTTGAAGTTTAAAATTTCATCTTTCAATTCAGATTGTTCCTGTCCAATTAGTCAAATTTGAAATTGTTGATTTTGACTAACCTAAATGCTAACATTGCAGCAACAACTTTCCCTATAAGGGTAACTATTTTTATAGTTCTAGCTGAAGGAAATGACAGAGAAGAACTACCTCTGCTTCAAATTTTCTTATTTCAGATTATACAAGTGCAAATAAGTGATGATGAGGTAATCAAAATTTCCACTCATTACGTTAAACCAACTAATGCTCTTAACTTTTTTCACTGTTCAGTGAATTTTCTTGCTTATCTTCTCTGTTTGTTTGTTATTTAACTTCTCACACCTCATTTTGATGTTGAATATCTATTGTATTTTGGCCTTTCGCTGATTCTTTTTTTGTGTTGTATTTTGAGCCGCGGTTTGTTCTGTTTTTTTCACCAGATTTCAGTCAATGGTTGCTATATGTTTCTTCTTCAGTGTTCCAACATTTAACCTATATGTTTTGCTGAGTTTATTTGGGCTTTTGTTCTTCGCTCCTTTGGATTATTTTTATTTAATGATGTTGTTAGTGTACTATATAAACTTGAAAAATCTGCGTTGTCAGCTTTTCCTTCTTCTCTTGCATCTGCTCTGATTTTTCCTCATTTTAGTATGTTTGATGCTATTTTTTTAATTTGTCAAGTGTTTTAACATATTTTTATGACGCTGAGAAAGGCAAAAGAAGTATTATACTTGTTTCTTCACTTATGTGTAGGTCGCTGGATCTATTTTCTTAGCAATTTGCTGATTACATTTTACAGTTTACACTTTAAGTTTACGTTTTACTTCAACATACCCCTCATTTTATCTTACGTTTTTAGGCTTATGATTTTGATAGTTGATTCCTTTATATAACTTATAACTAAGATTTAAAACTGTTTAAGTGAAATATTTCTGCAGCCAGTTCATTTGACGTTTTCGATAAGATGATTCAAAATTGGATAAAGCTTAAGTTTGATTAGGATTACAATTATTAAATTACAATGAAAATAAGTTGGTCAATGATTTTTTTGAAAAAATTCATTCCTAATTATCATGGCATTCTATAGTATAATGCAAAATTATATACCTTACTATTGTTATTTCCTGCATTGCATCACTCTGTTATATTTTCCATCTTGGTGAAGTATTAGATTAGGTATAATACTACATTACTGCTTAATTATATAGTATATTTCTCGTCTTTTATCATGATATGTTAAGTGGGCTAATATTGAGCCTCTCTACCTCGCAGTTGTAGTGGTATTCTCCTAAGGGAGTAGAGAAATTTCAAGATTAAAATCTGTCATTAGGATTTTTTTCCCCGTGTTTCCATTTGTAACACTTGCCATGAGGTGACATAATTCAATAACAACTAACTCAGGTACACATTTGAAAAATCTCATTCTTCATATTTATAGAGTGTTTTTTCGTTATTGCCTCTCTATTTCTTAAAACTTAAAAGGAAGATGCCATATAAATGCATGATTGTGAATTCCTGATTCAAGGTCTCTTTTCTCCAACGACTTAAAAGAATGTTAATGCTTCATTTCAAATGTTACATTCAATGATTAAGAAATCTGGATTTGTTTTTATTATTCTTTACTCTCTTTTACATTGACATTTTTCACCTTCTATGTCTTCTTGCTGCACAGTTACCCCAGTGAATTCCACAGCTGAAGCATTAGATGCAATGAACACTTATGGATGTTATATAGGTATCGTACTTGCTGAAGCCTCCCTTCTTATTTTCAATGAATTTTTAGTTTCACCAAGCTAGACATCAATTTAAAACACAATGTTCAGTGAGCTCTTTTCCATTTTATTTTTCTAATTGAAGTAGTAGAAATCACGTACAAGATATCCTTTATTGCCTAATGTATCTTTTCTTTTCCTCTCTGATTCTGTTGTGGATGTCAAAATCATCATTGGTTGTCTATAGTCTTAGAATTTCGTGTATTTGATAATTTTGGGAAGGTATCGATTATACTCGATGTCAAAACAAGATACATTTGTTCTGAGGATCAAAAGAGAGATGAATCATGATAAAATGATGGATAAATTAGAAACTATGTTTTGGAGGATTTCAACTTTCAACTGGAGTTAACCATATGTGGAAGCATATAGTTTCTAGATTTAGGGGTTTAAGCCTCAGATGGAAGATGGCTACTCTGATTTGCCATTTTGAGAAGCAGAAATCTGAAACCTTTTGTGAATCAAGTATCAACTCCTGATTTATCTACTTTTATGTTTTGGAAAGTTGCAAGAATTATATGTTAGAGGGGAGACCATTCGGCATTGTTCAGTTTCCTTTGTGTTGCTTCTGTAATTTCTTTATTTTCTTTCCCTTGTGCAGTGAACTTGTCATCCTCTATGTAAAGAATGTTTCTTGTACTTTTCATACATCAATCACAGTCAAATTATGAGTCAAAGCTATAGTACAGTGACTATTGTTCTTTTAGAAACTCCATTCACTTATGTAATTAACTAGGTCTATTGCAACGAGATCACATTTATCTTTATTATTATTAACTTATAGTTGTATACTTTCCCATGTAAATTATCATGTGTAACTTAGTGCTGCTTCTTACTTTACCGAAAATATGTGGCTGAGAGCCTGTTGTATGCCCAATAGCTTATTGGCAGGAGTAGCGGTTTTGAAGTGGTTGCAACTCATCTGCCATGCACAAAAGGTATTTGGCTGTGGAGTTCACCATTAAGGAGAACAGCTCTTGATGGAACAGAATACAACCTGTTACTGCTGGACACAGAAGGAATTGATGCTTATGATCAAACGGTTAGTTTCCACCCTTTTAACGTTATTGGTTTTCTGAAGGAGGATACTAACCTAGCACATGCTATATGTCTTTTATATTACATTGTCATACCTTTGTATTGCTAAACTTTTCACAAACTAAAGGAACTAGCTCTATAACTCCAGAACATGCCTTGTTTTTTCCTCTGTCCTTTCTATCCTTCCTGTCACTGACTTTTGCCTTTTATAAATTTCTGTTTTATTGTTGTTTCAAAAAAGTTTCTGTTTTGTTTTGCTTTTTGACAGGGTACATATAGCACACAAATATTCTCCCTGGCAGTCCTTCTTTCAAGTATGTTTGTATATAACCAGGTTAGGAGCACACAAACTTGGATTCCGTTTGCTTCTTTTGATATGCCATTTTGAACCCTTCTCCCTCAGGATTCAGTGAATTTCCTTGTTGCTACAGTCAGTTTGTTTGTTAGGTGTCCTGATAATCTCTTTAATCCTGTAATTTAGATGGGAGGTATCGATGAAGCTGCGCTTGACCGCCTCTCTCTTGTCACTGAAATGACTAGGCATATTCGTGTTAAAGCCTCTGGAGGAAAGGCCAGTGCTTCTGAGCTTGGGCAGTTCTCCCCAGTCTTCGTTTGGTTGCCTAGGGTAATTCAGAATTAGTTTATTATCACTGTAGATTTTCTTCTGTTGTTGTTTGTGAAACTATTAAAATACATTTTTCGTTTCTGCAAAAGGATTTTTATTTGGATTGGATCGAGGACAACCGCAAAATAACTCCGCGGGACTACCCTCAACTTGCATTGAGGCTAGTTCAAGGTGGTGTGAAAGATGTTGCTGCTAAAAACGAGGTAACCACTTTACATGAATGTTTTGTTTGCTTTACTATGCTGTAATTATTCAATTTCTATTGTAACTACCTCTATTTTAGGAACTGGTTTCCTAAACTTGCACATGTTTTACTAAAAATAAAAAGAACTTGTACATGTTTTTATGCGATTTCGAAACCATCCTCCTTTTCCTTCTAATGAGTTAGCACTTAATGGTTGATTAACCATTGAGATTTTGACTGCATAATGATTTTACTTGATTTTTGTAGGACTCTGTCTTTTCTCAATATCACTTCCACATGTTACATTATCAGTTTGCCCATACTCAGAACTTCACACTATTTACGCCCAGCAACGATGGAGCTTAGTCTTGAAATAGTAAGTTCCTTCATAGCCGCAATAGTGCTCATCATTTGATAATTCATGTTTCACCAAATGAAACATGTCACATTGCATTCATTGAGATGTCGTTGGCCTCTTCAAATGTGTATGTGCCACAATTCAAACTTCCAACATCTAACTTCTTAAAATGTTTTGATCTTCACTTCTTCATTAAGGTTTGGATTTGGGTCTAGAATGAATATATTTGTTCAGGAATTGTGTTCATTGTTACTGCTCTATGTCAGAGAGTAAATTTTATAGCACATTTATTGATATGCATTTTATATATTTATATGTTTGATTCATGGTATGATCTTATGCTCTTATTATAATAATAAAAAAATCCTTATAAGGCAACTATTGCACATAGACAATAAATTATTAGTACTTCAACATGAATGAATGTTTGGTTCTATCATGATCCAAGATTGAAATATGATCAATGTTATTTGCTGGCAGAAATAGCTCATCTCTTTCTCACATGTATATGCAACTGCTCTATTCAGATTACAGAATTCACAGTGAGTTAGCTTGTGAGTTAGTTTCCAGGGAATTTGCATGCTATGTACTTAAATGAATATAAAACTATTTTTACTTTTCTCTTGGTTTCTTTTTGCTTCAACACTTAGACCTCATACTGTTGAAGAATGTTGTCACAACTTCAGTAGAACATTGGACAAATTGAAACATGTCAATCACCAAGTATATCTGACCTGGTTCACTAGCAAATTGTCTGGTCCTTTCTAATTTAAAGAATAAGTCTTACTAATTTTGTTATCTCCAGGTAAGAAGATATCTATTATCTCAAGTAGTAATTTATTGATTTTTACAGACATGTAAGCTTTATGTATATATACATACCAATTGTAAAATTAAACTTGGACAGGAGTTAAAACTTGCTACACGACAATTTTGATACCTCAAAAATAATATACTGGTTTTCAGTTTATTTTTATATAGTTACAATAACTCTTAATTCTCAAACAAATTCTCAAAAAATCCTAAAAGGCAACTTCATAGCAATCACTCAAGATAAATACACAATACATATACTTGAACAAAGATAAGTGATTTCTGCCATTTTTATTTTCTACTCCATATTTATGAAGTCAGAATTCCTTCTGCGCTCTTCCTCAATCAATTCATTTAATAATACAAAAAAAAAAAGTAAATATAGAAAATTACACCATCTCACTCTCATCCACAAACACAAATGACACAATTTCAAAATTTATATATCTAATAATAATAAAATAAAATTATGGAGCTCAAAAACAAACTTGGATCAAAGGCTATTCAAATTCTACTGTCAAATGTGATAACTTCTTTTTCTGACATACATCATTAAATTTTACTATCAAATGCAATATTTTTTTCTCTTTTTTGGCACAATCTCATTGGCTGCCAAATCCATCAATTTTAAAGGAAGACACCTGTACTTTTATATAGTATAACGTGTCTACTTTGTATTGTATATATATATATATANTAGGAAGAACATGCAAGAACATACTGTCCTCCACATACTGAAAGTATATAATTTGTAATGAAAGTACAATAGGAATATTTGTAATGAAATTCAGAACATGCAAGAACATAATTAATTATCCCTAACTCAGTGAAACATTAGAAAATTTAATATCCTCAAATCTGTCTGCTAGTAATAAAATTGAAATTTTAATTGAAAATAACAAGTTTAATTTTGTCCCATATTGATTTTCTCCTTTGATGACAACTAAAATCTGCAAGAAAAATTGAAAATGGGAAAAGGGAAAACATGTATAGGGGAAAAAAATACCTTAGAAAGGGAGCAATATTTTTTTTCTTCATGGAAAGGATGACAAATTTGTGTTTTATGAGTAATGATGAATAATGAGTAATAATGTGTGTGTGTGTATATATATATATATATATATATATATATATATATATATATATACACACACACACATTATTACTCATTATTCATCATTACTCATAAAACACAAATTTGTCATCCTTTCCATGAAGAAAAAAAATATTGCTCCCTTTCTAAGGTATTTTTTTCCCCTATACATGTTTTCCCTTTTCCCATTTTCAATTTTTCTTGCAGATTTTAGTTGTCATCAAAGGAGAAAATCAATATGGGACAAAATTAAACTTGTTATTTTCAATTAAAATTTCAATTTTATTACTAGCAGACAGATTTGAGGATATTAAATTTTCTAATGTTTCACTGAGTTAGGGATAATTAATTATGTTCTTGCATGTTCTGAATTTCATTACAAATATTCCTATTGTACTTTCATTACAAATTATATACTTTCAGTATGTGGAGGACAGTATGTTCTTGCATGTTCTTCCTAATTCAATTGTTCATGTTCATGCAACCACATAAAAGAAAGGACTTTCACTCAATAGTGATGCTATCTTGCAGATACTACTGCTTGGTTAAATATTTCTAACAAACATGGTACTAAGATTGAACATCGATCAAATAGCATTAACAACACGAGATTGGATTTGCAAAGTTCAAATTGTGGAAATCGGACGCTAGAGAGAAAGCCTTGACAAGAAATGTAGATTCCAAAATTTGATTTTGGAAGATGAACAGGTGAGCTCATTACATTTAATCTCATGAATATTCTCCTTTTTTAATATTTACCTCATATGAAAATTTTTGTTTTGTTTTACTCTTAGTAAATAGTTTGAATTATTCTCAGATCTCTACAACTCTTACTTTCAGGAATGCCAAATAAAGGCAGTACTGTATGGAGATGAAATTTTGAGCAGTATGCAGAAATGCTTAAACTCATGAATACCTATCTCATCTCTACCGCAAGAGTCAAAATCTCCCAAACTTCACACGGCAAGCCGATACATAAATTTTACTGGGTTCTTGACAAAGAAACAGTAATTGAACATATCACACCATCTAATGGAGTTGAGAATCCATTTCCACCACCAACCAAGCTGAATATCACAACCTTTGACCGCATTTCTCACATGATGCTTGATTCTGCTGTTGAAATCGGCATATCCACCCTATTAAATTTCCAAGTGTGCTTGTTCCCCCCTTCTTCCTTACCCTGGCAAGTCTTTGTGAAATAACTCCGATGAGAAGAAAATTTTACAATAGTAAAATATACCTGCTTACTGATATACACACTTACAACATTTCATTCTTTATTATATACGCAGATATACTTGCCCCTCTCATGGTATTGAATCCTGCCGGCCAACAAGTTGTCTCTATTGAACAAATTTCATCACCAACTTCTGTAAGTCATACTTCAAGCTGATAATTTAAAAGTTTGCAAATTTATTAAATAATAAAAACAAATTTTATTTATTCATCAGTAACTCAAACATGTATTATGTATATGATATTTCCCAACAGATGGGACTCTTCTATGTTGAAGCAGAATTGGCCATATCAGATGAATTGCAAGAGTTTTGTGTACTTGAATGCTCAGGATGCAAACAAAAGAAACGCACAAAAGATAGAAAGGATTTTCATTGTCCAAAATGCAATCGGAAAACAACATTACTTCCTCGGTATTTCTCCTTCTCCTTCGTCTTTGTTCAATTAATATATCTACTTAAGAATACATATTATGTGCTATTCATAACCCGTATATATGTTAGATCTTTTATTGACCTCCTTTTTTAAATGCTCACTGCTGTGTATCATTTATAACAGAAAATACTGACAAGTTTATACCAAATTCACTTTACATTATTTGCTTAGCAGTTTTAAATAGTTTTACTTTAAGATAGCCTCATTTAGTACAATTATATGTTTGAAAAAATAATAATAAGACCTATATATATACAGAAGATTTAAGTTATACTTTAACTATGTAAGTGCCAAAATCGAAAACACTTTTTGGTAGAAGGTTGTCCTTCAACCTCTAAAATTAATAGATCACACACATAACAACAAACATTATTCATATGTATTAAGAATGAATCATAAATTGTCCCTAAAATAATAAAAGAGAAAAGCACCTTAAATCAAATCTCAAATAGTTAGAAAAAGGAAAAGTAACAAACACTCATATTTTTAACTTATCATGATTTCAGGTGTATCTTTCAAATTGATCTTACTGACGGTACTGCTACAGTCATAGCATCTATCTCTGGTGAATTGGGATAAAAACTACTCTCCATGACAGCGGAAGACATATTTGACATAACTTGTGCTAAGGTGATCTCTTATTCCAACCTACACATCTATTGTCACAAAGAGTTTCTTCTCACTCTTTACATTTACAGAGGCAATCATTGCATGTTAATCATGTCCATGAGATGTTGTCAACAAACTATTTCAAATTCAGCTAAGGAAGTCATCCTGGGGTACCTCAAACAATACACAAGCAACTTACTCCATTATTTCCTACATGGAAAAGCAACATACTCCGCCAACCACTATTGATAGGAATTCCAAAAAGATAAGACCTTTGGAGATAAGTGAAATGGAGGTGACAGAAACAACTATAGCAGCTGGTTCTTCAAATGCAACTCTGAAATTTGAACCACCCACACCAACAAAAAAACTATAAAAGGTCAGTCTACATCTGATTATCACATTTATTATTGAAAATCAAACTATAAATCACAATGATTAACAGTTCAAAACATTTACAAGTATTTGAAATTTATTAAAATTTAAGAGTGTCATTGATAAATTGTAAATTAGTTTAACAAATCATGAACTACTTGAAACAGGAATGGAAGAAAATAGAGATAATGTGTCTTCCCTGTTGTTACCCCTGTCTTTGATGAGAATTAATTGTTGTCTTTGATGAGGTTGGCTGCTATGGTTTGATACCTCATTTTGAGGTTGAATCATTGTTGCGTTTTAATCTTTTTCTGCTCCATTTTTTTGATGTATTTTAGACCATGGGTTGCTTATTTTGTATCGTATTGCTGCTGAATTTTAGACTAAGCTATTTGTTACAATTCTGATCAAATTTCAGTCTATTGTTGCTATGTGTCAAGCTAAATTTTGCTACACTTTTGGCTATATTTGAGCCAATGGTTTGGCTATGTATTTGGCTAAACTTTGCTGCACTTTTAAGTTAGCCAACTGCTGCATTTTTTAAAAAAATCAGGTATATCATGCCTCTGTTTGCATCTTTCAGACTATCTGGTTAGAAAGAAAAGAGAGATGTTTTTGAAACTCCAAAAATTCATGAAATTTGTAAACAATAGATAGATGCCTTCAGAATTAATGTTTTAATGTAGGAGACATGATAGATGATATTTCTCAATAATTACAGTTCATTGAGTATTGTCAATATATCAGCTTTTGTTAATGTATTTTATCCTGTCGTGGATGTAAGCGTTTCTCTGATTAACTTAATCTTATGAAAAACAGACCACCCAACAATGTAAATCAACTAATGAGCTTCTGCAATAGCATAACATATATCTTCCCAACATTTATTGTGTTCAAAATTTGTACCATTTTCCAATTTAATTTCTGGGAACTTTACATTATTACTTACATGAGCATCTTGGCATAGTTTGACTGAACTCCCTTTCCTCACTGGAAAATACGAATTTCTCACCCCTAAATACTGAGGATCTGAAGCAATCCCGTGTTTGTACAATGAGTTTTTCTCAAATTCTGCCAATTATCTCATGTGTTATTGCCTATTTACATACAGGACAATGACAACATCCAGTTGATATGAATTTGAATATTGTATTTTCACTTTTTAAAATACCTTAATATGTCTAATTACAGGAACTTCCTCACTTGATTTTGTGACTTTTGCTTAATGAAGTTTTTGGATTCTCAGTCGATTCAAGTTTGCTCAATAGGGAGAATGAAATGAATCAGTTAACTTTTTGTGAAGCCTTCGTTATTTAGCTTCGCTGGTAATATTATATCCCACATTTTTTTGTCATATATACTTTTCGAACAGTTTCACTTTTGTCATTAACAACTCAACTTTCTAAATTTACTAACACTAACAATTTTCTCAGGAACCCCTAACAACTCCCTATGCTATGGTTTTGGGAATGATGAAGAAGATCGGCAACTAAAATGAACAGCAACATCCTCTAAATATGATATGATAAACAATCACATGTGATTCCATCTTTTAACCGTCATAATACATTATCAACGATTAATTATATTATTGATTTTCTCGTATCATAACAGTACAACATTAGTTTACAGAAAAACCAAAAGAGTTTTTATTATCAATGTTTACAAGTCTGCTTTTGGAAAATATGATTCATCTTTTTTTCTCATACATCTAGAAAGAGATGAATACTGTCTTAAAGGTAGTCCAAAATCTACCATGGAATTAGATGAATCTTCAGCTCTGATTTCTCCTCCATTATCCTTTTTGTTTCCGACGCTGAGCCACTCAGATGTTAGGATCAAAGTTTGTCCCCTCCCCAAATGTAAATTCAATGTGATTAGTGGTTAGCCTCTATTACAGTCTGTGCTAATTCCATAAAAATGTTTAAACAAATTACCATATGTACATATACAAAATCTATGCAAAAAGAGTAAAAAGCAGATGCATATAATGTTTTTACAATCAATGCCTATATTTCATTCCTCTAATAAACTGATGTCAATAGATGGAAGAGTGGAGATACTTAAATGAAAGGAAAAATGAAACGCAATCTATCAATATCATGCATCATCTGTAAGGCAAACATTGAACTCTGATATTACAAAAGAGCATAATAAATGGAAAAGATAGAAAGACAGACGGGAAAGAATATAGATATGTAACATTCAAATATAAATAAATTTCCAACCCCTATGGTGTCCATAATCATCTATCTATCTTATTTGATCTTGGTTATACAAAGTACCATGGTCCAAAGACGCTGCAAATCACTTGTGCAAGGGCCATGGTAAGCATATTCGTCGATGTCATGTCGAACAGAATGTTTGTGGTAGGGTACTTCAAAAGCTTTTTCCATAAAAAAATTTCATTGCTAATTAACTTTTAGAATCTCAAGCTTTAGAGACATTACAACCAGATCTCATAACATATGAATAACAAGTAATAAACAGAGAAAACAACCAAATTAAAGTATAATTTGGGTTTGTGAGTATTTTCTTCATTTATCATATGCTAGGAGAAGCAGTTGACAAGATATACGGAATGAACATGAGTTCATACATCACAAAATATGAAGATCGATAATGGACTTCTAACACTAAATTCAAGTAACATTAGTAAAACATCCAAATAATGAGAGCTAAAGGATCACATAGTACCCTTTGATAAAAGCTACTATTGCAATAGCACAATCTTTACTTGTTAACTATTGTCAATCTAAAAGTTGTGTACCAAGAACATTCTTTCTATTTTAGTAATATAGACTTCCAAAATAATCGTTATCATCCAACAAAAGTTGCACTTATTTGTTAGGCTTGTTTTTTCTCCACCAATTGATATCATTTATCAAGAGAAAGAAACCATTTGGCGTTCAATTTTATAAACATTTTTCCTTCTATCATAGAATTTATGTCTTGAAAGTTCTGAAATAATAAGTCTTATGATTTATCATCTGGCCCACTAAGTTGATGGAACATAAACTGGATCCAGCAATTCCTCAAAAAACAACTGAAGGTGTTGATTTGCATAGACATTTATCATTTTACGCCCTCACACATTAACATCCTCAAATATTACTCCTCAAAAGTCTATACCTATTATAAATTTAGGTATACTGTTAAATTAATATTATATCACACTTTCTCACTTTATTTGATGGTATATATTTCCCTATTTGGAATTACAGTTCTGATTAGCTTCCTCTACGTTGATGCTTCTTAGTTTATAGAACTGAATCATAAAGTTTTTTTGAGCTTCAGCTGCATGTATATACTTTTGCTATCCTTTTTTTATTTATATCCCATCCCTCATATGTAGTTAAATTTCCTTATAATCACAGCTACACTACTCCTCAATTTTCGCACACTGTTTACCTGTCGCCAACTAATATAATTTTCCTTGGTTATCCAATGTTTTTGGCAGTTGCTTCTGACTTTTGGGCGGTAAAACAGGTACTTTATCTTCCTGCACTATATCATTTACCATTACATTCTTTTACACTTCTATTATTGCTATAACTATCTTTCACATTTTCTGCAATTATTTACTCACAGGAAAGGAACTGCTGACTTTTTGGCTTGTACATAGATGCTTGAAAAGCTTTGTACATAAAATGCTCCCAAAACATCTTTGCTCATACAACAGAGGTACTTAAAGCTAACTTACCTCCCTTTCTAAATCTTCATTACATAACACACTATATATCTTAATCCCTCTATCTATCTTGCAGACAGACAACGAAGGAGCAAGCTAGCTTCAGAAAGCTTCTATGCAACTGCACTGTTAATATTTGTTTTATGTCATGACCTTGAGCAAATTCCCTGTATAACATTTCCACATAATATATTATGTGAATATTTAATCTAATGATGCCTCCTAAAAATCCTCAAACCCCCATTCTTTCCCAGTCAGAAGAAACATTGAGAATCTGTGTACTTTGAAATTCTGTGTAGAATTTTCCCACCATCAACCATAATTAGCATAAAATATAGACTCGAGACACCATACAAGAAACATATCAGAAATATTCTATCCATACTCAGCACCATTTTGAAGCACCCAATATTATTAATATGCATGAACTAATTTCCGTTAAATAACAACAATTGTACTTTGAAATTCTATGTAGAATTTTCCCACCATCAACCATAATTAGCATAAAATATAGACTCGAGACACCATACAAGAAACATATCAGAAATATTCTATCCATACTCAGCACCATTTTGAAGCACCCAATATTATTAATATGCATGAACTAATTTCCGTTAAATAACAACAATAATCTGATACAAAAATAGCAATAATCAAGCAAAACGATTTTAGATTACCTACTGCTCGATCTCAGGGACCTTCTATATTGTAAAATTCACCTCTGTCTGATACAAATTAATACATAAAACAACTAAATTAAAGCTAATATAGATTACCAAAAATTAACAGATAATAACTTGTTCTCCCAAGAAAATAAACAATTTAAGGAACTCACTGATTGTATCGAGTGATGTACTTCTCATCTTGCTCATCTCGAGTTCCATCCCGCTTGTTGCCCCTACTACAAGCCAAATATTGTTTTATGTTAAGTTCAATTTTTGAAATTAGAACAAATTCCCTTATAAAAAAGGATAATACTCACTAACCAACTCCAATCCAATATAGTAAGCAAGTTGAAAGGCAATCAAATAATTGACAGAACGTGAATGCAATACTAACCTTTGGGAATTATAGTCACATTGCATGCCTATTTTTTTAATTGAATTCTTCCCAATAACACTGATGATTATGCAACTGATGCAAACCACTCGAATGTGTCGACCCTATAAAGTCAAGCCCAAGCTTGATCAAGACTTTCATGAAACACTTCATCGGCAAGTTCAACTTTATCCACTTCTTCGCGTTTCAACCCCAGAGCAGGTAGATATAGCATAAGTAAGACTATCGAAAAAATTAAAGTAAACGATCAGCACCTTAGATGCAATGTGTGCATTAAAGAAAAGATCCAAAGTTATATATGTATCTATTTATATTTTGAATCATGCATGAGCAAAATAGATAAAATTGATGTTATGCACACTTAAGAATCCTACAAAGAATTGAAGTGTTGTGTTTCTTTCACTTTAATTTTGATGTTGGCATTATTTAAATTTGTTAATTTGTTACCATAGGTCTTTGCATGTACTTGGAGAAAGAAGGGAAGAAATTAAACAGATGAGACACAGGGAACGCCAAGCTTAGATGGAAATCCTCCATGAAATCCATGGTTGGATCTGCCCAATAAAAGAATTCAAAATGTGAATTTCAAAGAGGATTGATTAGTACATACTTTGTTATATTTGTTCCTTTCTGATGGAACATTTAGAGCAGTTCATTAATTACCAGCGAAAAAGAGCAAATGAAAGTAGAACCAGATCATTATGGAAAAGTAAAAATTAAAGCATCCAAGAAAATTAGAGAGCATAGAAACAAAATCTAAACTCCATTAGAAACATGCAAGTAGAAAAATCCACAATAAACTCACCTCTATTAAGAATATGCAAGTGGAAAATTGATTAGGAAAAGAAAATTCAAACATTAAACTAATCTCCATTAAGAACATACAAGTAGAAAATTTCATAATAAACTAAGGAAAAAATCGGAAAATCACCCAAGAATTGGATCTAAAATTGACAACATATCTACCTCCAATAGAAACGGAAATTAGGGGAAATGGGGTGAGAAAAATAAGAAAATCAAAATCTAAATAATCAAAACAAAAGAGTGAGAAGATCAAGAAACTAAAAACTTAAGAAGAAAAGCAAAGATTTTAATTTGTACACCAAAAAATCTCAATTGCTTACATGTGGAAATAAAAAGACTTCAGTTGCGAATACCCAATCAATTGAGCCACAAAGAGCCAAAAATTATTGAGGTCTCGTAGTACAACTTAAATGTTTTTGATATTATAGTACAACTTGAAATGCTTTTTGTATCACTTTTTAGAGTTGTGTTAGTCCCAAGCCAACTCCCACTTCTAGATAAGGGATATATATATATATTTATCAATTAAATTCATTTTTAACTAAGGTGAATTTAGTAACCAGTTAATGCTTCAAGCCTAGTCTCTAAAAGATAAAATATCTCGACAAGACTTGAAGCAGGGGCATTTGTAATCATTTAAAATTTATTAAATATAAATTTATAAAATGATCCGAATTATATTGAATTCATAAATATATTAATCCAAATAAATATTGTGGATTGATATAATTGAGTTAAATATTTAAGTCCAATAAATATGGATTTAATTAAAGTCTAAATTAATTGATTTGGGCTACATTGGATGAACCCAATTTGTTAAACCCAATCTCATCTCATTCTACAGCCCATCTTGGCGCCACGTGTGCAGATGATGTGGCATGCCAAGTCAAATAAGAAAACCAATAGAATAATGACATGTGTCAAAGATGACAAGCCCGCTCCATAAAGCCCAAATGTCATGTCACTTAAATCTAATTGGATGAACGGAATCCTATTCCAATCGCGACTCCTCTATTCTAAAACTATAAATAGGGGTCCTCATAATTCAGAAAAGAGACAGAAAATTCTAAACAAGAAGCTAGAGAAACTCCGCGGTAGAAACGCCATTTAATTCTCTACAATGCTACAAGTTTAAGAATTTAAGCATTCAAGTTCAAGAACGATCAAGATTAAGACCACTGAATTCAAGAACAAGCTCGAAGCCCTTGAATTCAAATAAAAGTCAAGATCAAGATAAAGTTCAAGTTCAAGTTCATCATAGATTCAAGAGCAAGTTTTAAAGCCCTTGAATTTATATTTGAAAAGACGAATTCAAAGGAATTATAGAGATTGTAACACTTGCATTTGAAATAATAAAATTGATTGTTGCTATAATTTTCCGTTCTTGATTATTGTTTTCTCGACGCGAATTTTATTGTCTACAAATGTGTAAGCTTATATAGAGTATTTTTAAGTTATAGAATTTAATATAGAATATCAAAACATGAATTCTTAGTACCGAGTACAATAATTATTTTTTGCACTATGAACATACATACTATATTTGTATATATTCAATATAACCAGAGACAATAACTTTGTAGAAACATAGACAACAGAGTTTCAAACAAGTACTGATCAAAAAACAATAATTAATATCATAAGCATATATAAATGAATGTAAAAAAAAACATACCAGGATTTATAAAAATAAAATAAAATAGAAAGAAAATATCGAATCAATGAATGCACAATGTCCCCTTGAGAAAACTATTCCCCTCCAATACAAGATGTTTAAAGAATTACATCCTCTCAAGATAAAAAAAAAATTATTCACTAATTTATTGATACAAAAGTAGTGGTGTCACTAAGTCACTCAACATGAGAACAGTACACAAATATTTAATTTTGCGAAAGTAGAACAAGAAGATCAGAATTTTTGTTGTTTAAAAATGAGAGAAAATCCCTCTATTTATAGACAACAAAGTGTAGTGAATAGATGTTTATTATACATTAACATAAAGGTTACGACTTTTTGAAAAAGGTGCAACCCTTCGGAAAGTTCACAACTTTTCATAAAAGTCGCAACTTACAAAAAGTCACAATTTTCATCAAAGCCGCAATTTTTCATAAAAGTCACAACTTTTGATAAAAGTCAAAGCTCTTCATTAAAGTCATATTTTTTTTTTATAAAAGTCACAACTTTTAACAAAAACTCACAGCTCATCATTAAAGTCACAATTTTTCATAAATCACATTTTTTCATGAAAGCGGAAGACTAGTTTTGAAAATAAATTAATGGAAAAACTACACAATATAACAAAATAGCTACAATTTATTTTTTTAAGCTATATGGATATACTTACATATTAATTAGCAAATTTAATTAACCATGATTTATCAGTTTTTCTTAAAAAAAGTTATATGTATCTAAATAATTATTACTAAATAGAAAAGATATAACTATACACCTAATAAATGCATTATGCGCGTTTTATGGGAGTATGTTCCCCATACTTGTCTTATTCAATATTTTTTCCTTTCAATATACATGTGTTAATGTATTTTTTTATTTATTTATTTTACCTCCAATTTCCTTCTAATCAAGATCCTTTGCATGATTATATGAATGATTTTTGTATCATCTTCGTTGGGTATTTTCTAATTGTATTTTTTCTCAAAAAATTAACATCTCACACACATTTAAGAGGATAAATATCAAGTTGTAATCATATTCTTTAAAAATAAACTACTTATAGCATATTATTATCATCTTATAGCACATCAATTAATAATATATTAATTAAAAATATTTAAAAATAAACTATTTATAGCATATTATTATCAAGTTATAGCATATTAAGTAATATTATATTAATCAAAAAAATTATTTTATTATTTAACTATTAATTATTATGTTTAAATAATCAGTTTCATTTATTCACTTACTTTTTATCAACAAAACCTTTTAAATTATTACTAATTAATCAATTACCTTTTAAAATTTTTAATATAAATAATAAATTATTAAATATTAATCAATTACCTTTTAATGTTTTTAACATAAATAATAAATTGTTATTTATTAAATATTAATTAAACTTCATATTATATCGTTACCTTTTAAAAAACAAAGTCTAAAAATTAGGGATTTGATTTTAATTAATTTCATATTATATGGTTACCCAATAATTACCTACCCCATATCAACCAATACTCTTTTATCTTCCCGTAATACACTCAACATCTCCCCTATTTACATGCTAACCTTTCTACCATATTAATTTTGCACGCCTTTTTTCACGTTATCTGTCTATTAATCAATTAAAGGCAACACATGTTTCTCTCTCTATTAATTAATTAAAGATAGAAACTCTTTCAAGCTTTAAACTTATTTTCCAAAATCATGTTAAGCTTAAAATCCTTATTTAACTACATCTCTATCAATTTTACACAAAATTAGGTTTTTTATTTTTCGATCATCAAATTCGCAATATTGCATGATTTTCGAGAAAAATCATGTTGTATAGATCATCAAACAGGTTTATTTCTTAAAGTTTTTATTTTTTTCTCTGATTCTTTTGTCAAATTATTTAATTTTTATATGTTGTTGCTTGATTTTAGGAGAAATTTACGTTGTATAGATAATGCAGGTTTCTTCAAGTTTTATATTTGTTTATGTCAAATTCTTTAATATTTATTTGTCTATAAATTTTTAGGATGAGGTTGTTGAATACAATGTATAAACCAAATACCCTAAGGAGATTCACAAGAAGTACAAACTATACCGGTAACTTCATGGTTGAAATACCATATCTTGATCTATGTATAACTCAAATTCAATCGCAAATCTCAGGCTATACAGCTGCGATGGAATTAGAGAAGAAGTCGAATGATGAACTAGTAAGGTCTAGTCTTTCTAAAAGAAAAGTAGTGTCAACGGTGAAAACAATCGGAAAAAATTGTTACAAAAGGAGGAAAGTAAAAAATTATGTCCCGGACATGATTGGAGAACCGATTGTTAATGAAGAACAAGACGGAGTGAGTGAAGAATCACATAGTTCATCAATTTCTTCTTCTTCTTCTCTTCTTGGTGTGTGAAACCAAAAGATGATTTTGACTTGTCACAAAAATCCAGCAGTAGAGATCTTGTAACACTCATGTCTGCATGTTGTATGAAATATATTTAACTATATATATCATAATATATTAACTGTTGTATTTAATGGTAGTATGCTTAAATGAATTTTTGCACTTTATTAAATGTGTATGATTTTTGTATAAATTTCGATTGCAATATGCAAAAATATATGAACATTGTATGCAAAATGTATAAATATTGTATAAATTATGAATGTCATATTGAACTTTGATATATGTAACAGAAACAAATGGTATATATATGAACATTGTATGAATACTATATGAACATTTTATGAATGGCAGTAAAGTTCAATGTATATATATAATGTATAAACATTGTATGAATTATCAATTTCATATTGAACTTGGATATATGTAAAAGAAACAAATAATACATATATGAACATTGTATGAATACTATATGAACATTTTTTGAATGATAGTATAGTTCAATGGATATTTATAATGTATAAACATTGTATGAATATGAATGTCATATTGAACTTTGACATTTGTAACAGAAACAAATGATATATATATGACAATTCTTTACAAAACCAAACTTTATAAATGTCAATGATAACAACTGCACTCAATAAAACAAAACGTGTTTCTAACATTCAAAACAACACAATAACAAATGTCACATTATGAAATCATTGTTTTTGCACAGGATAATTTGAACATGTCTTTCTATTGTGTCCAACTTGACGGCATCTACTGCAAGTCATTTTTGTCCTTTTGAATTTCACGTTAGCAAACCCCTTCCATCTTTCAAGTTTTGGTATACCCGCTGTGCAAAATTAATACAAAAAATATATTCTAATTTCATTAGAAACATATACTGTAACTTTGAAAAAAAATAAATGGACTTTCATACACAAATGATACACATTTCGTATAATCTTCATATACTATTAAAAAAATCAAACTTCAACGTTACACATATTTATAATCAGTTCATATAATTCATACACAGTTAATATATCATTCACTGTCCTATACAATACTCAAATTAAAAAAACACAATACATTTTCAATAAAAAATTAATATAAAAACATATATTATAATTTAAATAGAAACATATATTGTACGCCAAAATTTATCAGGTTACTACAAAAAAGAAGTGAAATATGCAGCTATGAAAATATTCTTGAATTTTTAGAGAAAATGACCTATACGTCGAAAGCAATGTGAAAATAATCGTGAAATTTTGGATAGAAGACTACTTGTAACATTGATCCAAATATGTTTGAAAATGACAATCTGAAAGTATTCTGAAAATTCGAAAATATTTGTTATTATCTGGTTGAGTTTTTTAAGGAATTAATTCAAAAAAACAATATTATTTTAATTAACTGGAGATATTTAAGGTAATGATGATAATTTGAAAATGTTTAATATCCCTAAAAATGTATTAAACATATATTTAACTTTAATTAAACTCACTAAAAATGCAACTATTCATATTAAAAAACGTGTCACCTGCATTAAATATAGCAATTAATAAAGAAACAAAAGTAATGCTAATAATTTATCTACCTTTAATTTAACTTAATAAAAAGTTAAACTCTTCAAATTCTTAGACGTGCAACATTGAATAAATGAAGTAATTATGACTGACAAAAGCTACTTAATTTATATTGTCATAAATTCTTAATCATTAAAATTAGTTACTCATTATCACTTTATCTACTTAATTTTTAATTAATTTTTAATAAAAACTCTTTTTAATAAATTATAATTAACAATATAATTACTAATAAAATGATATAGAGTGAGATATTAAATGCTACAAAATGAAATTGAAACTCTAATGCCATAACTTGATAATAATACTACATATAACGCTATATACAAAATTTTCTCTTTTTTCTCATTTATATGAAGTTTATATTTGTATACATGTATATATGTTTCTCGATTTTCTCAGAGTTTTATTTGAAGAAGTTACTTTGACCGACATTCAAATACATAATTTAATTATGTTAAAATTCACTTTGATATAAATGTTTTAATACATGAATACATTTCATTCTCTTCATATACACTTATAATTGTATTTGAATGTTGAACACAATGGAATACGTATACATTTGAATGCTTGTAATTTTTTATGGATTGTCCAATTAGAAATACAAGTGCATTTGGACACATTAATACATTACATAGATATGACAATATATGTATACGATCTGATTTTTTTTTTCATAGAGTGAAATACATATACATTTGGATAATCATATTGTAGTATAGTTCATTGTCATTTTTTTCTAGTTTGTCCAATTGTATTGATATATCAACACAATTGTATTGAGTAATCTTAGAGATACAATTATGTTTATCATGTATTTGAAATCGAAACAAACAAGATTCATCACAATTACAATAAATCAATTTAAGAAATATAAGTGAAATACCTTTACGTTTGAACAAGAACAATAGCGACAACGAAAATTTGTATACGACGTATCCATTTTTTAAAAAAAGTAATTGGAATCCGAACACATTGACTATGTAATCATTAGTTATTAATTTAATAATGGAAACTTTAGAATTTCAGCACATAATTAAAGATATTCAGTTATCTTATTTAATTCACTAAAATTCTAATTCTATCACTGTATAATAAAAAAAAACACAAATACAACTAGATATTCAATTAAAGAGCAATCATTTTTAGTAAATAACATACTTATAGCTATTAAACTTCAATAACCCTATAATGTGGTCATTTATGTAAGTTGCTCTAAATTAATCTCATAAAAGTCACAACTTTTGATAAAAGTCGCAACTCTTCATTAAAATCATAACTTTTGATAAAAATCGCAACTCTTCATTAAAATCACAATTTTCATAAAAGTTACATATTTTCATCAAAGAGGAAAACTAGTTTTAAAAATAAATTAATTTAAAAGAAAATTCGTACTTGAGCTGAAGTCACGTAGGCGGACTTAGAATTTTCTTTTATATAAACATATGATATGATAGTCGAAAACAAATTAATAAAAGTCCTTTAAGAAAAGGTGAGCTTGATTTGCTCACTCGACACTAAAACAAAAACTAATTTTATTAGTATGTTAGCTGAATGATAGTATGTTGCTAATTTAGAGTGGCATCGATAATGATAGAATATGGCCTACTTGAAGATCAGACTACTAATATAGTAAACCTCACAGCCCATAGGTATGACAGCTCAACAGATAATATGTGAGGTAAAGTTCATTATGTAGAATCCATATCCATTTTAGATAAATTCAGGAGAAATTGAGGCAGCAAATATAGGAAAGGAAATTAACGTAAAAGTTGAAAACATTGTATTGATAGAGTTGGTGAAAGATTTAAAATGATTTGTTGAAATTTGTTGTATTTGTCTATGTAATCAATGACATAAGCAAGGTTTTCATAGGCTATATAAAAAATAATATATGAATAAAAATAGAGTGTGCATTATATTTTTAATAAGGTAATAAATTAAAGGAGTTATTACTTTTGACTGTACAGTAGTCACTTTGAATATTATACTCGTGACGATTCATTGTAAAAAAATTTACTATAGTGACATCATTTACTTCTTTTGGCCCGTGGATTTTTCTTATTTAGAAGGATTTTCACGTAAATATTTTGGTGTCATTATTCTTTTTTATTTCCATTATTTTGAGCATATATACTCTTATGTGAGTCTGAGTTTTTCCAACAAACTTGTATGAGAGCATTACTTCGCAATAGCTATGTTTTTTGGGAGAAACAATGGAAGTCAATACAAGTAGAATAATTTGAATGATGTTAATTATGTCATTTGAAATAAAAAAATGAAAGATCTACTTTATGTCAATAATATTTATCAACCATTCTTTACCACTGTAAAGTCTTATAATAAAACAGATGAAGAGTGAAATTTGTTGCACAGACAAGTTTGTGGATTAATTAGAAATTGGTTGACGAAAATGTCTTGAACCATAATTCTGGAAAAATACATGCTCAAATCTTATTGTCCTGATTCGAGCATACACCTTAGACGTGGTCGGCACTGAAGAACCTTTGTTGTTTCCCAAGCGAACCCTCATTCGGAAGACTAAATCAAGCATACATAAACATCAAATTGAAAGACACGTTTAAAAACAGCTTACTAAATTTCAAAACTTTGTTGAATATACTGAGTAAGAATCATTCGTTTATATAAAACATATGAAAGCTTAAAGACTCTCCAAAAATGTCTATTTCATGAAGTCTTTACTATACAAAGATAAATATCGGGATAAGACACACGACTCCTCAAGGGAACTACTCCTAACAACTCATAAAAATGTAGTCCTCCAGAATAAAGGAGGTCTTTCTCAAAAACTGACAAGCAGATGAAGTGATCTCATGATAAATGTATGTCGAATGACATCAGTATATTAAATGTATGAGCATGTAATAAATCTGAATAACAAATAAGTGAATGAAAGGACTACAATAGATATAGGCATATACTCAACTGTTGTAAAGAAATAAAAGGGTGAAATCATTAAAACTTTACAAATACATACTCATCTTTGAACTCAACATATTAAGTGATATAATAAAAATACACTTTTAACTCTATTTGGGAGATTCTCTAACGAAAAACTATCACTATGAGCTAAGTAATGATATATTGTCTATCCACGCTATCAGAAATGTCCTATATTGTGTCTGGATATAGAATATATCAACATAGTTTATCCACTAAGCAATAAAGATTCATATAAAAAGTATGATTATGTATCCATGTGGGCAAGACATAATTTATGGGGGTTGTGAATCATCTGAACACTCTCCCATATTGGTTCTCAATACTGCTCCCGATAATATATACTACTACTCAAATGTATAAAAACATTACTTTTTCTTTGGTTTGAGATAATTGATAAACTATCATCTTAAAAGAGGTAATTGATCTGAATTGTCTCTAAAACTCATAGTTCATTTAGAAAATGAGATTTCTCTTTGCTTAATATAAAAGTACATTCTGGGTTGAGGTAATTATTCAAAAAAGGGCCTGTCTAAGAGATAACTGCTTTATAATTAATCCCTTGAAAACTCCTTTAATTTTTCTCAAAAAGTCTACTCTTTTTCTTAATGAAAAAACAAACCTTTGAAACAATACTTAATTCCTGTATACTCTTTCTCAAACTGTTCTTTACTTTCTCAAAACTCAATTTAAACAATAATTTTTTATTTAAAAGATCCTTAATAACCACTGGTACCATAGCAATGCTTCACCGTCAAGGTAGTGCGATACCACAATAAGTTCTGATTTTCGCCAATTTTATAAAAAATGAAATAATGCTCCACTTAGACTATCGAAGCCTCCAAATTCTCGCCTCGAAACTGCCATAATTTGACATCCATAATTGTGTTTAGGGGTTCAAAAGAGACTCTATCCTTTTCCTTCAATACCGCCAACAACATTGAACAAAAATCAGTGAGATCTTTAGAGATTAAATTCTTTATTTCTTGGATTAAATCATCAAGAAAAGTCGTGAGTACTTTTTGGTCCTCCGTTAAAGAGACCTCTAGATAAAGAATCAATGAAACAAATCCGATTTTCAATACAAACACCAAAATATATTGTTGTCGCGGAATACAAGTTACAACGTATAATATACACAACGAAGTAACAACACACTAATTATAGATTGATAACATAGAAGAAGGTAACTAGAAGGGGATTAGATTCCAAAACAGAGAAAGTTAGAGCTTTGACATAATTTGTCATAATCGTTCTTCTACCTTTTAGTCATTTTTAACAAAGATACTCATTAGGCCTGGATCCCAAATAAAAGTCTCTAATAGCCCACAGGTCCTTATCGAATCAACTTGTTCACAACAGATGTGTTATTTGATTCAATTGAATAAACAAGATTGATAAACTACTTAAAGTTATATTAAATAACAACTGTAAATTTATTATTGAATTACAACAATTTCTCAAACATTTGTAAAGGTTATCATGAACCTAAAAAAACACACCATCACAACAAAAATAATTTTGGACAGGTTGAAATAAATGCCACAACTTAAGTATATTATAAGGGGTTTTACAACCCCCATACTTATACCGCCACAAAAAAAGAAACTATTTTGTTGTGGTTGGCACAAACGCCCAAAACAACATATAGTAGGGATTTCTTATGACTTCGATTAATAAACCGTCACAATTTAACAGTTTTTTAGTAGTTGATTCTCGACGTTATTGGATTCTCTTGGTAGCTTACTTGATTATTAGTTGGATTTTTGATCTTTGATTTCGTCTTATCAATCAAGATATGCTTGATTGAACTGGCGCCAGGATTGTGGCCATCTTGCATTAATTTTGGATCATGGTTTTCCTTTCTTTCGTTGCTCTAGAGATCAGAATGTATCTCTTTCCTTCTTTGTGATATATGTTTGATTCTTTTTCTTTTTTATTTCTCTACCTGCAAAAGGTACGAATAACTATTAAGTCTCGTTTATCAAAATCAATTAATTCTATGGAGATAACAAAATATAGTAACTATTAAGTGTCGTTTATCAAAATCAATTAATTCTATGGAGTTAACAAAATATAGCAAGTTTAAGATTCTATAATTTATATTACGTTTGTTGCAAAAAAAAAGTTGTGAACTTGACTAATTTTGTCATATGTTGTAACGACCTGTTTAGTCGTTTTAAGCAGCAGATTTTATTTCTGGAAAAACTGTCTGAGTCGACGAATCCCACGACGGACCGTCATGGGCACGACGGACCGTCGAGGGGGTCTCGTTCCAAAACACTTAGAATTCTGATATTTGGGTACTGAAATCGACTCTCTGAACTTCGTAACGGAATGGCAGGACGGACCGTCGTGGGCACGACGGACCGTCACAGACTCTT
>NC_028647.1:44365053-44370236 GCF_001406875.1 Solanum pennellii
TAGTTTAGTAATTTGATCATAGATGTTCTTGTGGTGATGACTTCCAGATTTTGGGGAATAATAGATGTTGAATTTTAGAAGTTATTGAATTGGTTTTTAATTAATGAGTTTAAGTCTTCCGCATTACTTTCTGTTGATATTATATTGAAATGTTAGGGTTTAGATTGGTTGGTTCGCTCACATAGGAGGGTAAGTGTGGGTGCCAGTCGCGGCTCGGTTTTGGGTCGTGACATATGTATTTTTTTATGGTATAAATCCATGTATTTCTAATCATACGACTTGGTTTCTTTCAATGTTAAAGAAAACTAATTTTTGAAGAAAAACAAATTACGTTGTTGCTTCTTAAGCTTTTTATAATATAATTTCCTATGTACATATTTAATCAAACTAATTTCTTGGTTTCCATTTTTGTAATAGTTATATTTCCTTTGATTCGACTAAAAACTATTTTATTATATTCAGGTTCGTAGTTGTATATTTTCAAATTATTCTATTGCACAAATGTCAATTGGGTACTACCATTTTAATTAGGAAAATTTACTTGGATGAGTGCGTTTTAATAAATAATTACTTATTTTAGTGATATTTTATTTATTTATTATCATTTATATTAATTCTATATTAAATATGTAATATTTATTTAAAGTGAATTAAGTATGTAATATGTATGTATTGTCACTGTTTTAAAAAATAAATTATGTTTGTTTGGTAAGAATTTGACATATTGTATTATAAGTGTATCAAAATGTGTTATAAATGTATTATTGATCAATAAAACTTGTATTATATGTGAATAATAAATTATGCTTTGTAATATGAATTAAAAGTGTATTATAAATGTATTAAAAGTGATCAAGTGAAAAAATGTTATTGCTATAAATGATAAATAATTTTTATTTATAGTATATTTATGTAAGTTTACCTTTTAATTATTGAAAAAATTACTTATATACACACCATTAGTTTACTTATTTTCTATTATTCCCTTGTTTTTTAAAATATTACTAAAATCATCTTTTTTACTCCTTAAAGTCAGCTTCTGGATACGTAACTGCATATATCATAAACTATGTTTCTCTTCCCATTTTTTCCTCTCTTGAAATCACGCCATATTCTCTTCCATGATCTTATCATTCTAATTTTGAATTTGAATTTCAAGATACTTCTCTCTCAAGTCAAAGGATTTCTCACTCCTTTCTAGGTATTGTTTCAATTTCTTCACTCTCGTTCACATTTGATGTTTTTTTAAGGAGTGATACATTTGTGGAGGATTCTCCTTTATTTAGTTTAGGTATTATCAAGATAATGCCATCCAACACTAATCGTGTTTGTGACCGTTAAGATTTAGGTTGGGCTGAGAATAGATCAAAAAAATTGCATGATCCCTTAGTCATGGCGAATGTGAGTACTGAGAAGGTGAAGAATGATGTTCCTTCTTCTTCAAAAGCAAAGATTGAAAAAACCCCTAAAAAAGGGGTCAAAAAAGTATTATCCTCAATTTTCTAATATATTTTTCTGTTTTTTTGTTGCTCAATATTTGAATCAATTAGGGAGTTAAATTGTTATGAACATTATTGACAGATTTATGTTTTCATATTGTAGTGTATCAACATGCAATTTAAATTTTGATTCAAAAACCCAATTTTTCATTATATTCTCAATGTATCTTAAAATAAATTATACATTTAATGAGCTTCACGATGTATTAGTCCTAACATACCATACACTTAAATACAAATATGTAAAGTTCTTTAAAAATTTTATGGATTGTTATTTTCAAGCTTTTCTTTTTAACTAATTCAAAAAAAAAATCTATCTTTTATTATCAATGTATCTAAGTTATAATGTATCATTCTCAACTAATGACATACATTGTCTTGTAATATGCTTATTTAATATCAATCTTAATTCATCACTTAGCACATATGATATATAAATGAATTATTAAGGTTTATTGTGCATCATATACGAATATTAATATTGTATATTAGATACAAATATAATAATTATTGTAAGTTTAGCTATACTAAGGAAACTTATTCGGGTGACATTAAAAAATTATCTCTAGTGTTGCCTACATACCTCCAGAACAGTAGTTTTTTTGATAAATTGGAGCGAACTGACTGGTCATCTTTTCATGCTTATAAGGATAAGGAAACTGGAAGTTTATCGAAATTAAAACACCTTTTTCTTGTTGAATATGTACAAGAAATTACTCCTCGAGGAAACGACACACTGTAAGTTTTATAAATCTTTGTTTTATAGAATATGTTCAATTCGTTTTTGTAATGTATCTTATGCATTTATGGGGATTATGGATTGATTGTAGCCGCTTTTGTTGAATTCCCCAGCGATGAAATCCCAATCCAATTCAATGCTTTCTGATTTGATTAGCTCCGCACAAGATACGTACCTTGCTATAGAAATACGAGAGTCAAAAAGTCGAAGCATGATAAGTTAGTGATAATGACGATTCCTCAAAGCTTAGGCGATATTTCACACCGCCGGATCATGATGCCTTAGTTAATCTAGAATAGTTATTATGTATCATTAGATACACAATGTATTTTAGTTAGTACTATTTTCAAGATACATTAACTTTAAGTGTTGGAGCGTTTCTCCAAAAACTTGTTTTGCCTGTCTTTTAATGTCAATATATTTTATTCCTTTAATCTCAGAATATATATTGATATTCATTTATAAATTCTTATATTTAAACAATGTAATTAAATCATCATCAATTTGAAATGAAGACCAATTTAAGAAAATTTTGTTTCCTAACAGTAACAATTCAATATATTTTATCAATAACATATAAAATCATAATACATTCTAAAAAAGGCATCTTAAAAAGTTATAATGGAAAATTTATTGAATTGAAAATTTTAAAACTGAAACAAAATTGTATTCTAAAAAAATCTTTTAAAAAGTTGTAACCAGTAGATATATTTTGTTCATTTAATCTTTACGGACACAAATTTTTGATAATGTATATGATATAATAAGTGTTATCTATATGATACATGAAAAAATAATATATATGATACATGTTTTCATATTTGTTGTGATAAATCCACTGATGAGCTACTTAATTGATCAATTATGTATCATATAAGTATTAAGATACAATAACTTACTTAAAATAGATAGGCTATTCATGATTTACCGCATACGCTACACCAATTATTATGTATATGATACGTTATACATAGTCAACATAAGACTTTACACAAAATGTATACGATACAAATACACATAATTATTTGTATATCGACGATGATATTTGTTTTATTAGGAAAAGAAAAAAATATTTATTTTTGAAGAGTTTTTGACTTTTTAGAGTCGGCACTTAATTTTTGAGAAAAATTAAGAAAAACTTCTATTTTCAAAAGATTTAACATCAAAAACACTTGAAAATAACTTTAAAGGGGTTCGGGATTCCAATTAACGTCTTAAGAAGGTTCAAAAGCACCTAAGACGTCCGCTAAATGCGGTTATCCGAACCAACTCATTTGGGCTAAAAATTTGTTTAACTTACAATTGTTTTGGAATAAATTTTTTTATAGTTGTTGGAATTGAATACTTAACATTTTATCTAAGTGAAACATCTAACTTGAGAAATTTACTATATTAAAAATATTAATCTTGATTCAATTTTAAGTTGTGAAAACATTACGGTGTTCGTGGGAATTTGGATTCTTTAACTTTAAAACTACTGGCAAATAAAAAAAAAAAAAACAAAAATAAAAGAGAGAGAGAGAGAGAGTGTGTTGGGTCCAAATCCGGGTTATCTATCCGCCTGAACCGGCATATGAACCCACTTTCTTTTATTTTTGGGGTTTAGGCCCATTGCACCTGTCCTAAACTAGCAAAATAATAATAATACAAAAGGGCTTAGACCCAAATAAAATACAACTTTTTTCCAAAATAAAAAATTTGGACTTTTTGTCCAAATCATTCAATTTCTTCAATCTTCTTCGATTCTTTGAACCTCGGGACCTGTTTGCCTTTTCTACGAGTCGAATCGAATGGGAGAAATTAAGACTTTGATGCTTTCTCGAAATCCAAGGGAAGGATAAGAGTTCACAATGAACTCAAACGGGTTTCATATGCGAGACAAAATAAAAAAGTGTAAGTGGCAAATTACGAGAAATAAGGACGATATGGTAAATCACGTAAAGAAATACATAACATTGAATTCCCATATCGACTAAGAAGAAATGTCGGAGATTATGAATAAATTCACGTCAAACTAAATATTTTACTCCTTTTTATTAGAAGGTGCATATGAACGCTCATATAATAATACGTATAAGTATAAGAAAAGGAAAGAAAAACCACACTAGGGTCATAAACACACACATTAGAGCACCAATACAAACACATCCAAATAAATATATATGATATGCAGTAACTAATTCTAAGACCCCCAACTTTTCTTCAAACACTTTTTTTTTGTTTTAAAAAAAACATATGTTCAAAGCAGTAAAGAAAGGGGCCATGAATGCTAATAGACCACGAACACCTAAACAAAATTTAGAAATCTCGACAAGATAGACACAATTTCTTAACTCCATGGCGATTCATCAAAATGGACCCACTTGCAGATAATACACGAAGCTCAATATCAAATTCGAATGACTCGTTTCGACTTTAGCAAGCAAGAAACGACACACTTAATGAATATCCAACATATTTTGTACAAATCGGTTACCTATTGCTTGCTGCTAAAAATTCATAAATAGCAAGAACAAACTAAAGCTAGTAGAGCGACCTCCCAACTAGTCCTTGTGCGACTGTGAAACCAAGAAAATACGAACAAGAGCAATTAGAGGTCAGTCCCCCCCCAGACACAAACCGAACCAAACTAATCATTTTCGAAGTCAAATGCGCTCCAATAAAACTCAAACAAGAACTTGTTCATGATTTAAGATAGCGACAAACTACAAACTAGCATGCTTTATGATGTAAAAATTTTGTCAGGACAAGTTAACCATGGATACAAAAATGAAATCTTGATAGTCAAAAACTGTCACGACCCAAAACCGAGCCGCGACTGGCACCCACATTTACCCTCCTATGTGAGCGAACCAACCAATCTAAACCTTAACATTTCAATTTAATATCAACATGAAGCAATGCGGAAGACTTAAACTCATTAATAAAAGACAATTCAATAACTT